>NW_016107877.1:100297-158969 GCF_001604975.1 Cebus imitator | reverse complement strand
AGTCTTTCTCTGTCACCCAGGCTGAAGTGCATTGGTGTGATCTTGGCTCATTGCAATCTCTGCGTCCTGGGTTCAAGCAATTTTCCTGCCTCAGTCTCCTGAGTAGTTGGGACTACAGGCATGCACCACTACACCTGGCTAATTTTTATATTTTCTGGTAGAGACAGGGGTTCACCATCTTGGCCAGGCTGGTCTTGAGCTCCTGGTCTCAACCCACCTGCCTCAGCCTCCCAAAGTACTGGGATTACAGGAGTGAGCCACTGCGTTCAACCAAAAATATCATTTTCTTAATAAGAAATGTTGTTCTGTCTCAAGAAATAGGGATGCCCAAGGAGATGGAGAGAGATCAAACAAATGACTGGTTGTTGGAGCAGTCAGAACACACACATTTATTAAGTTTGCCATTTATATAGGCTCAGTTGGTGGTGCCCTAAGACAATTATGAGAGTAACAGCAAAGATTACTAAATCACATATTGCCATAACTGATGTAATAATAATCATTAAAAAGTGTGAAACATACCAAGAATCACCAAAAAGCGACACAGAGACATGAAGTGAGCACATGCTGCTGGAAAAATGGCACCAAAAACTTGCTTAATGCAAAGTTGCCATAAACCTTCGATTTGTAACAAATGCAGGATCTGCAGAGCACAATAAAGTGAAGCACAGTAAGATGAGATGTGCCTGGATATATGCACATACATATATATATATGAATGCCTTAAAAAGGAGAGGGGGTGAAGCAAATGAAAAACAAAACTTCTGAGATGATCTTAGACAACCACTACTTCTCAAAATAACCAGAAATGTGTTTGAAAAAGTTACAGATCACACCCCAACTTTTTCTCTGAACCACCTTGTTTTCTTCCCTTCCATGTGAAAGACCACATATTTTTCAAGACCCAGCTGCACTTTCATCTGTAAGTGAAGCCTTCCTTGACTGCCACTCTCCCTGCTTCATCACTTTTCTCGGGGAGGTTAATTCATCCTTCTCCCAGTTGAGTTTTCATTACATTTTATTTACACTTCTGCATAACCCTATGCGACATGCCAGTATTATGCATAATTAGCTGCATTTCTGTTTTTCCAGCTAATTGCAGCACACAGGGAGTCTTATTCAATTTGGGGTTTCCTGTGCCAAGTATGGTACCTGGCACCCTAGTATGTGCTCAATAAATCATGCTGAATGTATGAACTTCATATACCAGAAGGATAGGCTGGCAATAGAGATGGCAGTTGGTTTTGCTTGCATTTTTTATTGTTGTTGTTCTTTGGTCTTGATGCTGTTAGTAGGGTAAAGTTTGTGATAGTACCTAGTGGGGTAAAGATTTAGCATTTGTAAAATTTTGGCATGATCTGCAATCCATATTAGAATTCTGGGATTTGGTAGTGAAGAAAAAAACACTAAGGAGATTTGAAGAGATCTCTGTTTCTTCCCTAAAGTTTCCCTGCCTTTTCCCTAAGGACGTAAATGGAAGACTTGGGCATAAAGAATCAGGAACCCCACTGACCATGTATGGGGAAAAGGCCCCTCCTATGTAATTGGATGTAAAAAAAGAAAATCTCTTTTAGACAGGCACAGGGTTTTGGCTGAAGTTCAGCCACATACCTATTCTAAGCTGAATTTGGGTATAGCCCTAATAATTGCAGTTACTCTTCAGAGAAAGAACCCAAGAGGTTTACCTGGAGATTTTTTCCAGATGTAAGCAGGTATGTGAGAAGCGCAGTAATGAAGATGTAAACCGGATGAGGCCATTTTGTGCCCCATAGTCTTTCCTCCAATTGCTCGAATGCTAGGAGATGTTCCCCAGCAATCATAAGGATGATGGCACACAGCCATCTAACAAACACCAGATGCCTGAGTAGCCTTATAAGCTGTGGTGTTAAAGAGAAGGGGGGCAAAACCCCAAGTATGAATGCCTCTGCAGTTATCAATCTGTCATGAATTGTAATCAAACAGAAACAAACCTCTTTATTCCGTCAGTTCCTGGGATAGGTCCATCAGATGTCCTGTAGACATGCTCTGAGAGTGGTGAGAGCTCTCAGGAACCTGTCATCCTCCTTCACCCTCCCACGGAAGAGTCTGACTTAGTGACATTGGTAAAGACACCCCACCCCCACCACCTGGGCTTTATATCTTTCTGGATGAGAAAAGATGAGCTGGATCAGCTATGCCAGAAACTGAGTATTTGGGTTAAATGCATCTTTAGTATCACCTCTATTCTTTTTATTTTCCTCCATGTGAATCCAGAATAGGACTTTTTTTGTTATGATAGTTAGAATTCTTAGGAGTGTTACTTGGGTAATGGGTGCACTAAAATCTCAGAATTTGCCACTGTAGAACTCATCTGTGTTACCACTTGCACTCCAAAATTGATTGAAGCAAAAACATTGTTTTAATCAAAAAAAAAAAAAAAGAATTATTAGGAGTGTTAAAGTTAGCCATTTGAGGAAAACTATGAAACTCTCTGTCACCAAAGTGTAAGAAAATCAAGATGGCTTAATTAGGCCCCTCTTAAATTGCACACACTGCAGAATATATTTTGGAAGAGCCGAGCGAATTGCAGTTAACTTGAAGCAAATAAGAAATGAAGAAATGATATATACATTTCTCCCCCCAGGGTCAAACCCACCACAGCTGAAAACTGTCCAAGTAGCGAGTGTCCTACATGGGAGGCAGCCAAGAGTGGAGTTAGGGGCACAGTGTTTGAAGTCACAGGAACTTGGATTTCAATTTGAGCTTGGCCATGGACTAGCTATGTGATTTGTCTTAACTGTTTTGAGCTGTTAGCACAATCATCTGTAAAATGGGGATAAGAGTACCTACCTCACAGTAGAAATAATGGATCAAGTGCCTGACCTATTGCTAGAGGTTATTCAATCCATAGTATTATTAAGGTAAATAAGTATTATTAAGGTAAAAACCATGTGGTGAGATTGAACGCCTTGGGAATAAAGTTGAGGCAACTGCAACTTAACAATTATGACTTTCTCCTGGGCTGTCTTTATACAAATAACCACTTTTACTTTGCTTTCTAGTTATTTATACTTCCATACCTTGCCCATGTCAGGGTTGTGCTGAACTAAGCACTTATTAATTACTGACTGATTTGTCCTTCTGCTTATTCTGGAGAATCTGTGTGGTTCCAGCCTAACCTGCAAGACAATAAGGGTGAATGAGTATATGTTTACTGGGAATAGCGGGGTAGACTATGCAGGCAGGAGAGCTGAAAACCTTGAAATAAGAATGAGGCTCATTGGCTGGGCACAGTGGCTCATACCTGTAATCCCAGCACTGTGGGAGGCTGAGGTGGCTGGATCACATGAGGTCAGGGGTTCAAGACCAACCTGGCCAACATGGTGAAATCCCATCTCTACTAAAAATACAAAAATTAGCCAGGCATGGTGGGATTACAGCCAGCTGCCTGTAATTCCAACTACTTGGGAGGCTGAGGCGGGAGGATCACTTGAGCCTGAGAGGCAGAGGTTGCAGCGAGCCAAGATCGCACCACTGAACTCCAGCCTGGGCAACAGAGCAGTGAGGCTCCAAAAAAAGAAAGAAAGAAAGGAAAGAAGGAAAGTAAAGGAAGGAAAGGGAAGGAAAGGAAAGAAGAGGATGGGAGGGGAGAGTAGGGGAGGGAAAGGAAAGGAAGAAAAAAAAAGTAAAGAAACTCCCTGGCATCCATAATCGGACAAGTTGGTATGGTTTTGTAATCAACTACAAATTGGGAAAATCTCATGTAGGCTGGGAATACAATTTGGCTCCTAAATTTCAGGTCACCATGGTCTTATTACATGGTGGTTCCATAAAAGCTCCTTATACCCACAGGACAGCCTTTCAGGTGTTTTGGGCAAGGGGCGTCAGAGCTGCCTTGCTTAGAGCTTACATTCATCTTCAGGCCAATCCCTCCAAAATTGGCCCATAAGACTGACCTCTGGGAGTAATTGGATGGAAAGCATTCTTGCCAGAATATTCTTCCACGGCAGAGGGCATTTTTTCAGGCCCCACATCAAAATATGGTGAAATTTAGATTTGCTGTGTAAAGCACAATGAGAGTTTGAAACTGGTATGGGGTGCTAATAAGCCTGTCTCAAACAGAGTTTTTAAATTCAAACTTTTTGAATGCCAGTATTTTCTAAAAGTCATTTTGTTGTTAAGATCTTGGTAACAATCGCTGTTTTTTGACAAAAAAAGAGTTGAAGATTTGGGTATATGGCAACTTTGAAGAAATCTCTTAAATGGTTAAAAAAAAAACATGATGATAATGTTGAAAGGTAGAGGTATAAGAAAATGGAAGAGATGGGAAAGGTGATATGTAAATTTATACACTGAGGTCTGCTCTCTAATTCTTGGCATTACTGTGATGAACCCTGCCATGGACGTCCTGTGGTTCTAGAAAGGCACTGGGAAGAACCATTGGGCAGCCCAGGCTCAGCCCAGAAATGCAAATAGTTTAAGGTGGTGCTAGTGAATGAGGACAGGCTAGTCCTCCAGGACAAGATAAATAGGCAGTGAGGAATAACAAGAGCTAAAAGGCATGATGTTTTGGGAAAACTATCCACGCATCCCTATAGAAAGAAAATTACTGATGAAAAAGCCATTTTTGAGGGTCAGCTATAAATGCTTTTAAAATTAATAGTAATAGAAGTTTTCTCACTAAAAGTTCCAAGGTAGCGGTTCTCAAATTTGAATAAGCACAAGAATCACAGGGAGGGCTTGCTAAAGTGCAGACTGCTAAGGCTCCAGCCCAGAATTTCTGATTAAGGAAGTCCAGGATGAGGCCTGGGAACTTGTATTTCTGGCAAGTTCCCAGGTGATGCTGATGCCTCAGTGCCTGAGGACTACACTATGAAAAGCAGTGTTCTAAGATACACTACATAAAGTCGCTGGCCTGTGAATTTTAAGATCCCAGGAATATGACTTAAAAAACTGGCTGAAGAACAAAAGTCTTCATCACTCCACTTCTGCCCCCTAAAGTAAATAAATCAACAAAACAACTCAACATTTCAACAACAAATAATACAATACCAAAACTCATCTGTAGAGATGGCTTTTAAACGTGAAATCATCTGTGAGCAATGGAAACCTCCTAATATACTGCCCTAGAGACCAACTTTCCATGGTAGTATAAGTTTCCTATCAATTTTTTTAACAGAGGCCAAGGCATCAGTGTGGTATCATTCCTGCATTTTTACCCACAGAGTTGTCATGGTGGAACTCCCAAGTCCATATTTTAAGCAAGAAACATACACAAGCTGCTAAAGATTTTGCTGAGGTGAGGTGAAGGTTGAGTAATTCTGGAAATATTTCCCTTTCCTCTAGTCTTTCAAATCCCTGGAGACCTCTCCCAGGGCCTGTGGTATGGAGAGTTGGACTTGACCCTACTGTGAGAGACCCAACTTCCGAAGACTGCATCAGATGAAAGGCTCTCTATACAGACTGCAGACTTGTCAGCTGGTTAAGGAGGCAGACAGAGCAGTCTACTACAAACTGCAGTCCATGTATCTGTGCTGAAAATAAGAGGAGTCTTTAGGAAGCAAAGAGGAAAATATTTTTATAAAGAAATTTTATTGCATAATTCTTGTATACAATAAACATTGGAAAAGGGTTTTTAATGAAAAGTCATATCTTTTTTCAAAAGTTTTGAACTGTCTGGAGAAAAATTACTACAAAGCTATCTAAGGCAAAAATAATATTTAACCTTCAAAACAAAAGATAATCCCCTTCACCATTTTTTTTTTTTTTTTTTTGGTTTTTTTTTTTAAAGCAAGACATTTTAAACACAATTAGCATGGAGAAGTTTTCAAATTGCTACATCATTTGCATTAAGAATTCAAATGCATCTAAGAAACACATGGGGCTGTTCTCTAATACAACAGATACTGCTGCTTTCTTTAGATCCATTCTGCTTGAATGTAGGTCTGTACTTTTTGCACACCAACAGAATCCTGCATCTTCTAACGGTACAGTAAGAGCTGGAGTGCAGAGAGGGAAAGTCCCATACACTTCCTATGTTAAATGGCATAACTCCCACAGATCACATACACCTCACCATATTGACTCACTTCATTGCACTCCATATCCTGCAAAAATAAATCTAGTGCTCGACAGCTGACATTATTGCTCACTGACGTTTTAGTAATATATTTCTTTCACATAAGAGAGAAATATACTGAAATTTGATACCACTTAAACCCAAAAGCAATCTGGAATTAAACCACATGCATACACCCCACTTTTTTTCAATGGATGTTGCATTTTTCTTAAAGTTGATCCTGGAAAATGTGGTAGAAGAAAAACTGGCTTTCCATGAAACAAAGACTAAGGATTAGAAAAAGAGGGGTTTTTTTGAGTGAAATGTTAAGTTCTATAATAAAAATGAAGGAAAAATGGCAATACAGTCTCTGTGGAGAGGGATCAGTACAGCCTCTCACTGACCCTCCTTGTCTGCCCCGACACTGTGGCCTGCATCCCAGGGACTCCTGAGGAGGCTATCCCACAGAGCTAGAGCAGCCGAGAGGTGCTGTGTGTGCCTCTGAAGGATGGGCGGCAGGCTATGGCAAAGCCCTGAGAGACCCATTTCTGTGGCCACCCCAACATAGAATCCTGGGGTCGTTGGGAAATATTGGAGCTTTTTCTGTGAGATTTGGAAAGACTTGTAGGATGGTCTGGATGTTGATGGCTGAGGTCTGGTCTTAAGTTTTATACCTCATTTCTAGAAGCCTATGAATTCCAGAGTGAACCCAGGGCCTGGGGTGAATGTCTTGGAGCTGAGAGGGTGTCTGGATGCTCAGATAGAAATCTCTTATGTGAACATCCAGATAAGAGTAGGGCTTATCTGGAATCACAACATTGCAGCGTACATGACTATGAAGAGGCCACCGGGATGTCGGGCTTCTTAGGGAGGTGCTTGTAGAGAGAGACATGGAGGAATGTGGACATGGCCACATTGACACTGTTTGTCACAGCTTTTCATTCTAATTTCTCGTTGTTTCTTCTTTTTCTTTTTCTTTTTTTTTTTTTTTGTCCTGGTGCTTACAAGGAAAGCTTTCAAAGATTTACAAAAATAATTTTTTTAAAAAAACTACAATTCAAGATTAGCATTCAAAGCTACAAACACAATGTACATTCGTCACACACCATACCTTCACACCTGGCTATGGCAATGTTGACTAATATCACCATTGTTTATACTTGTGAAAACTTTATTGTGCACAGTGACATTCATTCCACCAGACTCAATGTTATAAAGCAACTGAGCAGAGCTTCTCAAAGTAAAACTAGCTGTGTTGCTCCAAAGGGAAATTCTGGCTCTTGGCCCAACTATTTCCATACCAATCAGCTAAGTCAGCCTCCTCTCTGCTTCTTTCCATTTCAAATGCCTGGGCTTTGGCCTTGAGGCAATTAGAACCAGATCAGTTTAATTTTACAACACTGATCTCAATTATCTAGCAATACCGTGAATTTGCCCTGAGAGTATCAATACGTTTTACAAGTATTATGAGTCCCAGTTTATACATGAAGAAATAGGCACAGAGAGGCTAAATGGCTTGTCCCTTGTCACACAGAAGATTATGCTGAGTATGAAACTTGACCTTCTGTTTTAGCTTTCCATGTGAATCCCCATGTCTCTCCTGGAGCTCTGTGCACAAGGGCCCCCACTTGGATTCTGTTTGTTACTTGTAGTGTCCTGTCTGTTTTTCAGCCCAGCACTGAATTTTTCAGTACCCAAGACTTCATCCTTGGTCTTCTCTGCTCTCTGTCATTCCTGCTGCCTTGATGAAGTGCATTGTCCTCAATCTTTTATTTTACACAGTGGAATTTACCAAAATGCGCTTCCAGCTGCAGCTGCTTTTAGGTGTAGAAAGAAGGACTTATAAAAAGGCAATGGGCAGGTGTTCTTTTTTAATTTTAGAACAAGTGGGGCTCAATATTTTATAGTTGTCTTACATTCCAATACTATTTTCTTTTTCTTTTTTTTCTTTTTTGGACAGGATCTTGCTCTGTTGCCCAGGTTGGAGTGCAGTGGTGTGATCTCAGCTCACTACAGCCTCTGCCTCCCAGGTTCAAGTGATTTTCCTGCCTCAGCCTCTGGAGTAGCTGGGACTACAGGCATGCACCACCATGTCCAGCTAGTTTTTGCATTTTTAGTAGAGATGAGATTTTCTCATGTTGGCCAGGCTGGTCTTGAACTCCTGGCCTCAAGTGATCCACCCACCTCGGCCTCCCAAAGTGCTGGGATTACAGGTGTGAGCCACCGCGCCTGGCCTCCAATGCTTTCAATGGAAAATAAAATAAAATAAAGGCCTAACAGTGAGGTAATGTTTACTTCTCTGCCACAGCATTCAGTATACCCCCTCGGATCTGGCAACAATTTAACATAAGGAAAGACTTTAGACCTTCACACCCTTTTAGTGAGAAAAAAATGACCTTAGCTCAAACTTTCCACAAAGCTGAGCAGTGTTATTAAGACATCATTCCATCCTTATCTTAGGTGAGTCTGTGCAAAGGCCTCAAGGCCACATGTCTTGCAGGTCTCCATGCCCTGCACATCCCAGCTCTGGTCTCTGCATTGCAGAGATCTCTATTTTCACTTTTGAAGACACGAACTCTCTGTTTCTGAATCAAAGGAGGAAAAACTGCAAAAGAAGCCATGTGCTCAAAGAAAAGAATGCCAAAGGGTATAAGTGGCTTGTGAAGAAGTTTCACAAAGCTGTCTCCATTTTCTAAAGCTATAAACAGTTCTTGATCTAGTCAATAGCAAAATACATGGATGGCCAGGGCTTCTGTTTAAGCAAAAAAGAAAAAATATCAATAGCACAAAACTGCCCTTATAGTTTTTGAAAAAATATATCTATTTAAGATAAACAAGTTTGATTTTTTTAATAAGCTGTGCATTAAGTACACTTTGTTTCCATCACTCTCCATTACTCTAGAACTCCTCTTTGTCGGCCCGGGCGGGGCTGGCGACCCCACTGCCCCCCTCGGTGGCGGCACCACCACTATCCGCAGGTGTGAAAGATAAGGCAGCCGAATTTATGCAGTATCTTTTCCCAGTTGGACGAGGCCCATCATCAAAAATGTGCCCAAGGTGGGCACCACACTGAAAGAGAAGAACAAAATGTAAGTGAAAAGCATGCACAAAGCAGGCTTTGAGAGGAACTCACATTAAGCAGTTTAAATGGATGACCAGCCTGTAGAGAAATGAAGGAAACTATCGTGGATGATTTCTCATCTGCCTGTCAATAGCCACAAAGATGGTTTCTGGCAGGCTTTGTACCACATGCTGAGAATAAAAAACACTAGAATTGTGCATATCAGAAATCATTTAGGAGCCACTGTATTTTTTGATCTGTGAAGTCTCTCAGCCAGCTGAAAAATGACTGCCATAATTTTATGAATCAAGTTGACCCTTGATCTTCCCTTGTAAGAAACATGGCAGAATAAAATCTTTCCCCCTGGCATTACTTTTGGCTTTGGATGGGTGGGTTTCAGATATGCAGAAGTCCACTGAAAAGATACTATTTAACTGGCCATGACAGAGGTGATGTTTGCTTTCATGGGCAGTAAAACTTAACATCAGACAAGCATTGGATGTTCTTGGAACCCAGATAAGCAATGGCAAGGCTCAACAGATTTATGTCACAGTCACCAGGGCTGCAAATGTAGCAAAAGGAAACATCTCTAGTGTACACAATTGTTTTTTTCCTGGCTTCCAATAAGTGGAGAGTCATGCTTGCTTCTTTATCCAAATGAACTATAATATAAAGAAAAGGAATAAGCTGTTTAGCTAAAATCAATTTTACTGACTATTCAAAAGCTGGGGAAGAAGAGATCTAAGGTCTAGACAGAGGCAGAAGGAGCATCATTTTGATGTTTGAGAGAAATTCAGCTCCAAGAAAATCTATCCAAAAAAATGGCTCAGTGAATAGCTCTGCACTAAGTGCTTTGATGCTGGGTACAGCTTCGGGAGATGAAGGTACATCTCACACTCCGAATATCTCCTACCCTTTTCCAGCAGGGATGGGGTGAAGGAGATGGAGACACTGGTGCAGCATATTCACAAGCAGGCTGTGAAAATCCATCACTTATCGTGGAACAATAAAACCAAAGCCTGAGGTAAATGACTTCCATTCATTCACTTATTTATGGAGTGCCCGCTACGTGCTGGGCACTGTTAGAGACTCTGGAGTGCAGACAACAATCCCTGGCCTCATAGAACTTATATTCTAGTGGGAGAGACAGGGAGTACACACACAAAAAACAAGTGAACTATAAAGAATGAAAGGTAGAAAGCAATGCTAAGGAGGGGAAAAAAAAGGTGATATGAAATGTCAGATAGGGTGGTTGAGAGAGGGCTCCCTGGGGTGACTTTGGAATAAGGACCTGGAAGAAGTGAATCTCTAGGGGAGGGCATTTCAAGGAGACGGAAGAGTCAAGATTTAGGTAACCGTATGAGAGAAAAGGCATGTCAATGATTTGTTAATTCTCACTGTGCTGGTCTGGTGTATAAAACATAAGTTTCAAGTAAAGAGTATGAAGTGACAAGGGACTGGGGCTGAGATTCCAAATGGAGATGAAAAGAGAAAAATGAGGGAAAGTGCTCATTACAATGAAAAGCGCTAAAATCTTAGTTTCCCTGTTGAACATGCTAAGCTCAGTGCTCAAGCATTCCCTAGTTATTAATAAATAGCACAAATAGCAACTTTGACTGTATGGCACTTCCATGTTAAAAGTGCATTCTCATTTCACTGCCAGCATACTGTGTCAGTTTATTAAAGAGCTAAAAATGAACCCTGAACTGATTTGATCTATTGCCTAGAAAATACGAAACAGGCCTAAAAAACAAATCTTGTATTATTTTACCACATTTTATGCAGGTTTAGGTAATATCAAGGCTGACAGCTCAGATTGCTTTTCCTTTCTATAAACAATTGATGCCAAATTTTTAGGCATCCACAGCTAAGATGAACCAGTAAAAATACATATGCTTGCCCAATGGACACAGGAAAACCCCCATTTCTGCCTGTCAAAATAGTCAAAGTGCTGTCCAACAGGAACTAGTGCTCTCGGTGACCAGTGTGTGTGCACAATTATTGATCTCAGATGCAGCCCCAACACTTAGAGCATTTGGCATTTAAGAGATGAAGTTTTCATATACCTAAAAGCCTTGGGGGGTGTGTGTGTGTGTGTATGTGTGTGTCTAATGAGAGAATACAGCTAGTTGGGAAAAATAAATAATATTGCCTTTGCTAATAATCTCTTGAGCATCTTGAGAAAATAGTTCTATTTGTACCACACCAAAAATAAACTGTAGTAAGGATATATTTGAAGGTGTTTAAGTTATATGGTCTTAATTTCCCAAATCGTATTTTAAAAATCCAAATTACAGTAACTGAATCTGTTGAACTGGGTCTGTTTTCAACCTGTAGTTTCATTTGCTAATCTGGAACTAGTATTCTGGTTAAATAGAATGGAAAACACTGATTCTAGGTGTGTCCTTAATCCAAAGCAAAAGAAAAAGGAGAAGTGAGGAAGAGAAATTATAGTAAGAAAAAGACAATAAAAACCATTTGCTAACAGATATATGGGTTGAGGATGGGGGTAGAAAAATCCTCAGAAACTGAGTCCCCTGAAAATGATAGTTACGGCTTCATTATACTTGCCACAGAGTATTCTGGAAGAGTCGCAGCAGCGTTAGGTTACTGAGGGAGAAGCAGCATCTCAGAACATAGAAAGGAGTTTATCTGATCTGTGGCACCACACACATGCCCACCCCACTGTCAGCAAAGCCATTTGTCTGAGGGAAGCCTAACTTACACAGTGCCATTTGTGCCTCCTCCCAGGTAAACCTAGTCTCCCAGAAAGGAATGTTACCCGGCTTCTTTGAAAAGCACACAAGCCCCAATGGCTCCTCCCTGAGAGGTCGAGCATGGAGTCCATTCTTTGCAGCTTCTAGCCTTGGGAAAGCTGGGAGGATAAATGGAAGTTGTCAGTGATGCATTGTTTCTTTAACTGCCTGCAAGCTCTGCCTCCCAGGGCCCAGCAAACTGGCAATGTGTTGGGATCTCTCAGCACACCTGGTTGTAACTGAAACAAACTGGTTGCTCGATGAAGAAATCTCTGAGACCTGCTGTTAATGATTTATTTCAGGATGGAATCCTTAGTGTGAATTTTGAACATTGTTTTTAATGCTTATGTGTTTCTTTATTTCACAGGTAAATGTACCTGGATATTCTAGTCTTCATTCTGAAGAGCATTGTTCAAAAGAAAACAACTGAATTCTCACAAGAATCCTTTATCACCTAAGCCTCCTCTCAGAAAATCTGGCAGCTAAAGAATCTGCAGAGAACCAAGGAAAAGGATCCCCCTAAAGTAAGTATTTGAGCATCAAATTTAACATAATTCCTTAAAATCTAACTGCAGTTCTCAATTGTATGCCTAGAAACACAAACAGTGTACTCAACACAGTTACATTTTTCCGCACTGATGTATTTCCCACTGTCTTAGAGGGTTTCTTCTAGCTATTCCTAGGATGTTTAGGCTTTATTATTGTCATTTTCTCTTAAGTGTTTGATCTATGACATGAAGCACTTTCAAAGCAGGGCTTTTACACTTGGGCACATGGGGCAGGATGGAAAAGAGAAAACAGTTTTAAGAAGAAAAGCAATTTACTTTGCCAGTAGTATTCTGTTTTCTCCCACTGTTATTGAAGACACTTGTGTTTAAGTGGGGGCTTTTTTCCTCTGTGCTTGTGATATTAATCTTTTGCCAAGGAAATGACTGTGAAGTCACCAGTTTAGCATTATGATTTTACTGAAAGATCAAGAAAAAGAGATGGGCTGTGAGTCTGAAGCCCTATTGTAACACATGGGTATCTTTAATCATCAGCAATATATGAGTTGTCATCTGCAGAAGATTAATAAGGTTTGGAGGTTTTACCAAAAACTGCTTAACTTTTGACAAATGCTTTCTATTGGTGCATATTTACCTTTCTGTTGATTTGGCTGACTTAGAACAAATTAATAACGATCTTAAACTTAAGGGACTATACCATAGACTCAACAGTAATAGCAGCACTCATAAATAGACTCCAACGTGGGTAAATTCAAGAGATCTGATGGTTTCCTTAAAGATTATTACAAAAGTTAAGTGATTTATTAGACTCCCCTTTGCTCCAGATGTAGAATTTTGATCTGAAGAAGAAAGAATTCCCCAAGTATTCTAGAAGGAACTTACTTCACTGAACTACAGCTTAAACCATGGAAATCTTACCTCTTTGCACTGAATTTAAACTCCTGACAAAGCATTGCTTAATAGGCTGGGGTTGAAGGATTAGGGAGAGGCTGTCAAGTGATTATTCATAGTAGTCAGTGAAACTGGAATAGAAGCAATGTATTTTATCACTAACTTAAAATATAAGTTAAATTAAGGAAAATTCTTTAGAGCCGAAAATTGTTACAAAATGGCTGCTGCTGAAGGGAAAATATATGTGCCCACAAAGCGAGCAAACTAAAGATGAAGATTCTCTTTGGAAGAGAACTGAAATGTAATTTCTCAGCTCAGTAGGTGGAATAACAAAAGAGAACGAATACAATTGCAACAAAAATCAGCAAGTTTTCATAAGCAGCAATTGTAATGGAAACAGTGAAGAATCTCTCCCACCCCTGCTTATTTTCTGTGCTGTCAATGCAAAGACTAGGCAGTATGTTGTTTCCTATATAACAATTCTTTTAGAAGAACCTCACTGCAAGACTTCTAGAAAAGGTGGTGACAGGACTGAGCCAATCTTAACTCTCTCAGTAAAACTTTACTAAAAACATTATCTGAGAAGTCACTGAACACATGGACAAACCTCTTTACAATGTACTGTAAAGAGGCAGTAGGCTATTAGCTCCCAGTGAATCTACAATTCCTGCGCAAATATGAGGGCTAATTCACTGCATGCATAGTGTCATCCCCACTACAATTTTTTTAAAAAAGGATCCTAAGCACTAAAGTGAGAATTACGTAGGAACCAAAAGAACAAAGAAATACTGCCATATTGACAAACTGCTGAGCAGGTTGGGTCAATTTAGGTTTTGTCTGTGAAGGCTCTGTTCATTTTTAGAAGTTGGCAGTTAAAGGTTCTTCCTATTTCAATATTTCATCTTTATCAAAGAAAGAAATATGCCACATAACATATCCAACTGAAATTGTCTACAACATACTAAAAGCATCTAATAATTTTTTTATAACACAAACCATATTGATGCAATTTAGTCCAGAGAAAAGACAAGCCACGTAAATTCAAAATACAACAAGAATTTTAGAAAGAGAGTAAACCAGAGAAGTTTCCCACACTATCTCACCAGCAAAAAGAAAAAGAACATCTTCAAAAATGGGAGAAGTTTTGAGCAGGAGAAGCGACTACATGAACTGAAAAACTATAAGGTAAAAGAAGGTAAAAAGATAATGAAAAATAGTGCAAAATGAGAAACTAGGAAATAAAATACAAGTGGTTGCTCTAGTATGGGAACAATTAAATCTTTTATCAAGTCAAGGTGAAGAAAAGATGCCTGACAAAAAGGAAAAAAAAAAAAACTAAAGAAAATCGTAAAACAAAAGGAAAATAAATGTGCATTATTGTACATAAATAAAAGACAGAGAAACTGAAATGGAAGATACCCAGTCCACTTGAATTCGTTAAGCTGTTTTTTTGTGTTTAGGTGGCAGACATCCCCTGCTCCATCCACAAGGGCACGTGTCTGGCACACGTACCATTCTTTACATGCTGGAACCTCATTCTCTCCTACACGGAACTTACTTCACTATAAAGCATGTATTTTTATACGTACCTTAGTGGAACAAATTCCTCTCCCTCTTTTCTTTAAATTTAAGAGTTCTAGTTAAGAAAGGGTCAAACATTTTCGAAATATGAGAAGTGAGTGTGGTGAAAAAAGAAGCCAAAAGGGAGCAGGTCAGTGTTGGTTTGTCACACAACTGTTAGGAAAGAACAGGAACAGTCACCTCAGGCTTTAACCACGGGGCCAACAGCTATGCTTGGTTTGGTTTGACCAAGCATGCTTGGTTTAACATTCTTTTAGGAATGTTGCCTAATGTTGGCATTGTTTGTGGGTTTCATTTCTCTTTGGTCACTGGTCACTGTAAGGACATCTTCATAATGATCTTTCCTAGACTACTACTGATGTTAAGAAAGAAGTATATTCCAACAGTGAATTATAAGAATTAGTCACAAATCTATTAGAGAGTAGGGCCATAAGGAAAGTTAATATCGTATGCTTCATTTTTTCTGTACCTTTTAAATTTAGTTTTTATAAGATTCAATGTTTGAAAATAGGTTCTGAGTGAAAACAAGAAAAAACAATCATGTAACAGCATTTGTAGCTTAAAAAAGAAAATAAAAGAAGCAACTGCTAGTCTTAAAAGAGGCTAAGTACTGTGTACCTAATTTACAAATTAATGTGAGCCCTCCTACTTATAGTTTACCATTTTGTGAAATATTTTAGATTATTGGGCAGATAATCTCAATTTCTTTTAGTGACAGTTATAAAATCATCAATTAAATTTAATTGAATTTAAAACAAAATTGCAGGCTGGGCATAGTAGCTCACACGTGTAATCCCAGCACTTTGGGAGGCTGAGGCAGGTGGATCACTTGAGCTCTGGAGTTCGAGATCAGCCTAGGCAACATGGTGAAACTCTGTCTCTACCAAAAATACAAAAACTTATCTGGGTGTGGTGATGCATACCTGTGGTCCCAGCTACTGAGAAGGTTGAGGTCAGAGGATTGCTTTGGGGCTCAGGAGGTGGAGTTTGCAGTGAGCCAAGATCGTGCCACCGCACTCCAGCCTGGGCAACAGAGTAAGACCCCACCTCAGAAAACAAACAAACAAAACCCCCCCAAAATTAAATTGCATTAAGCCAACTGCTGGGAGATCACGGGATTTTTAAATTTTAATGACTCTTTTCAATCTGTCTATCTATGTGGCACCATAAAGAGCTCTGGAGAGTGCCTTAATTCAAGTCTCAGCTCTGCCACTTAAATCCATATAAACTGACCCAAGTTTACTTGCTCTCTTTGTGCCTCCATTTCAACTGTAAAATAACAGAGAAAAAAAGAACCTACCTCTGAAGGTTATTGTGAGCATTAACCAGAGAAGCTTTTAAAAATGCTGCTGCCCATACTAAACCCATCCAATTACATTAGACCCTCTGGGGGTGAAACCCAGCACCAGAAAGTTCTATTATCACCATCAGAGACTCCATTCTGAGAAACAAGAGTGAGCTGAAAATGTGATTCAGATAAAATATGAAGTCTAATTTTCAAGACAGAGAGTAGTCCTCACACTTGGAGGATAGGTAACTTGCCAGTCTTTTTTTTTTTTTCTTTTTTTAATAAAAACAAAAATTCATCAGATGGTTAGGTTAAAACCAATCTCCCTCCCAACTTGGTAGTAAATATTCCATCTACTCCCTAGAAATCTTGTGCCTGGTGGAGGGGGTTAAAGAAAAATGGATAAAGGGCAGGTAAAGAATGCTGAGGGAGGCCCATATGGCAATCACTTTGCTATTACCGCTGCCTGATTATGCCCTGTACTGCTGATATGTCCAATAGATTCCTCAACAAAATACCTTGTGGTGTCAATAACTTTCAATGCCACAATGTTGCAGACTTAACATTTCACTTATTTAAAACAGATTGGAAGAACAAGACTGCCTTCAGTAGAATATGGAGCTGCTCTTATTCCATGTAGAAGGAGATTCTATGTCTCTGTGTTTAAGCACAAAATACCCACAAGTTCAAGTCTCTCAATTGTGGGTGTCGAATTAACTAGTTTTGCCTCCTCCTCAACACATGTTCACTTGCTTCATTAGAGCCAGCATTAATTTGATTAGAGCAGAACGGACGGAACTAATTAGAAAATCCTTGGAAATGAGGATGTCTTTACATTAGGAGAAGCAGAAAAGGAATTACCTTATCTCATATAGCTGACCTACCACTGAACTTTCACTTCCCACATCCTCTCTTCAACCAGCTTTTTCACACCCACCTAAGAAAAGCCATTTCTGAGGTCTTCCTTTAATACGTTTGGATCACTGCCATTAGAGGCATTCTGACTGAAGTGGGTACACAGAACTGTAAGGTGAGGGAGATTATCAAAACGTCAGGTTATACAAAGCCACATAATGAAATCTTCATATGCCCCAAGAACAGCACACTCTTCACTTTACTGAGCCAGTTGAAGATGATTTTGTTCCTACCAATGATTTTGTTTAATAGTGGTGAAGCCAATAACTGACTTTATTTATTTATTTATTTATGAGACAAGGCCTTGTTCTCTTGCTCAGGCTGGAGTATAATGGCATGATCATAGCTTACTGCAGCTTCAACCTACTGGGCTCCAGTGATCCTCCTGGCTCAGCCCCCTGAGTAGCTGGAAGTGCAGGCATATGCCATCATGCCCTGCTAAGTTTTAAAATATTTTCTGTAGAGACGAGGTCTTGTTATGTTGCCCAGACTGGTCTTGAACTCCTGGCCTCAAGTGATCCTCCCACCACGGCCCTCTCGAAGTGTTGGGATTACAGGCGTGAGATATCACACTGGCCCTGACATTCCACTAGACTTGCTAAACACCTGAACATAGGCACCCTCAAACTTCATATAGACTTCATCATGCTTGTCTGTCCTTCTTGTGACCAGCCACTTGGCCTTATTTGCTATATCTAGCACCACCAGGAGTCCTGAAAGTGTTTGCAGTGCAGAGGAAGCAGCGTATTATGTTTCCAGAGAGGATGAACTCACCTGAGAGCAGCTTGTTTCCACCCTGTGCATCCCGTAGGAAAAGTCATCTGTGAATGTGATTGCCTCAGAACTGATCACATCGTGGAATGAAGGCCAACCTGGAGAACAGCAGGCACAGGAATCAAAGCAGAGAGAAGAGATATATAGCCTTGGGTTAGAATGCATTTTAAAGAAATACTAAGCAAATAATTAAAATTCTTAGTGTTTGTTTAACTTTTCAACCTGAAAAAGAAAGGTAAAAAGCTGAAGGAAAATATATTTTACGAGAGTACAATTATTTTTTAACCCTTCCTCACATTCAGATTACAGTTCCATTGGGGTTTGGTGCTTCATGAGACATTCTTAGACCATCCAATAGTTTTCTAGAGCATCCTTGAACTTAGACAGCTTTCTCTCACCACTCTTTCTTTTGTCTTCAGAGTCACTGGGCATGGCCCTGAAGCACTATCTTCCATTATGATGTTTTCTAAAACACAATCAATTGGTCTGGCTGTTAACTTTTCAACCATTCCATGCCTCCTTAGAAAGCAAGTTTTTTCAGTACTTAGTTTGGACAGTTAAAATATTAAAAAAAAAAAAAAAAAAGACTATCCTGTTGTCACCTGTTTTTTTCATCTAATTTCCTGGAACAAGGGCTATCTGGAAATCATAGCATCTATCTATTTTCATGGGCAAGAAGCTTGCTCACTTCATAGGAGAGACTCATAGAGCATCACTCCTCAGACATCTCTAGGTAGCACCTCTTCTCACAGAGCATCTTTTTCCAATTTTTATTGATTCTAGTGATTTTAAAACTATATGCACACTTTAAGAAACTTGATGGTGGTCAGGCGCGGTGGCTCACGCCTATAATCCCAGCACTTTGGGAGGCCGAGACGGGTGGATCACGAGGTTAAGAGATCGAGACCATCCTGGTCAACATGGTGAAACCCCGTCTCTACTAAAAAACAAAAATTAGCTGGGCACGGTGGCACACGTCTGTAGTCCCAGCTACTCGGAAGGCTGAGGCAGGAGAATTGCTTGAACCCAGGAGACGGAGGTTGCGGTGAGCCGAGATCACGCCATTGCACTCCAGCCTGGGTAACAAGAGTGAAACTCCATCTCAAAAAAAAAAAGAAACTTGATGGTAAGTGGATCATAAGACTGTACAAATGTTTTCAGTGTATGGTCAGGTTTTATGTTCAGTACTTATGGGCATGTTTTTATGTTTCCCCAAAATATGTCTGGAGTTACTGAGCTGAAACTTGAACCCCTAAAATGATGAAAGAGGGGTGATGTTGCTGAATTGCTGGTGCAATTTTTTTTCTTTTTCACAAGCCAAATTTACTTCTGCAGAAAGGAAGAAGCCCTTTAAGAACTTAGTACTTTGTGTTAATACACCTATTGAAAAAAACAGAATGCAAACTTCAACAATATGATTTTCAGTTTCAAACAAAACATATTAGGCCAAATCCCCCAAGTTCCTTCGTCCCTTACAATGCAAGAGTATAGTATTCATAGTCAGTGCTGGATTTAACACCAAGAGTTTTAACACTTTCTAATTCCTTGATTTGAGCTCAAAATTGCGACAAAGCATCAGGAAAACCTGAACCTTCCAGGCTATAACATTTCACAAAAATAGTTATGCTGAGACATACTAGCATTCTTAAGAAAATGAATTTCTTCCCATTTTCTAAATTCTAAAGGGAATTTGAATATATTCTAGGCTATAATATTTGGTTTACAATGGTTACTTGACACATTTAGGGGTTCTTCTTTGTTAATGACAGAAGTGCCAATTGCTAGTGAAAATAGGTTTAACGGTGATATTTGAGGACATTGAAAAATAAAGTCATTTATCTATGAAAAGAAAGAAAGCATTCCATATTTTCCTTTTTAACCCTCAAGGGCATAACTCATTAAATTGCAATTTAAGGCAACTAATATTATGGGAGGGATATGTTTGATTCAGTAGTAAACAGGTTTAGGAGTTTCATTGTTGTGTTAAATTTACCATAAAGCTACCTTACCCCAGCACCACATAGTTCTAATCCTAGAATTCAAAATAGGTATAGAGAAATATATATATATATATATATTTTTCCTTTATGCTACATTGCATCTTATATTTATTTATCTTATTCTAGGAATCACCCTGGATTTAAATTTATTTTCATGCTTTCCTCCCTTACTAAGTAGCGAGCACCTTGAAGGCAGAGTCTAAACTCATTGATCTGAATATTCTCATTGCCTAACACAGTGTCTAGTACAAAGGCACAACTCAAATGTTTCTTAAACTTATTTCCAGTTAGCAGTAAATAAGCAAATGAGATAAATAATCACAGAACATCAGAGAGTTCTGCAAGAAAGAAAAAGAATAAAATTATACTCCTTACAGACTAACTCAGGAAATATCAGTGCTAGTTTCTCACTGCAGTATCCAACTTGGCTCAATCATTGTAATTAAGCTTCTTTATGTAGGGGAGAGGTATACTCTTGCATATTTAGGAGAGGAGAAACATGAAGTTCATGTAGTTCGCTCATTTTACAGGGTTTTAGGGTTGGGAGGGAGCAGAAGGATAAGTTACCTGCCAAGGTTACACAGGCAGCAAGTAGCAGAGCCTAAACTAGGATATGAATATTCTGACTTTAGGACTCTCCTTATGTTCCACTTTCTTCCTCAATTTTTTCTTCCTGAATTAGATATGCACAGAATTTTCCAGAAAACTATGTTCAAGAATAGAGCAGGATGACGGAGGGTGAAACAGAGTGGAGGTCTCAAAAGATTTCAGTGTTTCTGGGAAACTGTTGATGCTTGAATAGTTTGTTGTTTACCATGGCAGTATTTAAACATTAGAAGAGACACTCAAAAAATAAAAATAAAGAAAGACATTTCAAAGCTCCCCAAAACTCACATGTCCCTTTGCCCTTTAGAAGAAATGGCAGATTTCAAAATGGAATATTCAGTATGTCAACCCAAATCTTGATTAGTGGAGATGGACAGGAGAAACCATGCTGGAGACTGTGCTTCCTATGATGAAACACATTTCAAAAGAGAATCATGGCCAACTGGGCCAATAGGGTTAACAAAGGAGAATGCTGAGTTGCTTTGCTAAGCTTTCTCAGAAAAAGTGACATTCTATAGAAAGAGTACATCAGAAAGGTAAGTACTTAATGACAATCAAACCAAGAAGGACTTTCCCCCAGTAATAAACTGTATTATGGCAGAGAAGCCACAGTGATGACAGCACTTTGAAAGCGAAATTCCCTCATCATGTGAAACTATTTAAAGAAGGAGCTCTTCACTGCTGTAAAAATCCTCAAAGGAAACCTTGCCCCCACTCCTAATAATAATGAAAGTGCTTCAAAGGGTGATAGGCAAAGACTGAAGCAATCTGCATCTTGTTGAGAAAATTATCTTGAGCAAAAGGGTGGGGGAAGGGGAGTGTGTTTATGTCAGTTTTGACATTAAAGAAAGATCATCCATCCTCCTTTCTCTAGGATTTTTCTTTTGGTCTTCTAACAAAACATTACTTGTTTTGGATGCATTCCATGCCCTTTTTAAAAGAAAAGTCATGTGAAAACCTGTATAAACACGGCCGGTTCACCCCACCCCCAACATATCCTTTTGTTTCTATTTGATGAGATTGGATTAGGCCTATTATCATTTCATTTCAAAGAATATAAACTGTACTTTTTAGATACTAGCCTATTATTACTAAGGATGCCTTATTTTCAATAAGTAGGTTCACCCATCAAATAATTCCCATCTCTGGATAGCAAATAAATATATGTACAACTGAAGTAGGCAAGTTGAAATATGGCAGTTCTGCTTAAATTTTATTCACCCATCAGGTCAAATTAATCTGCAGATATAATGTCATACTTCTCATTTCATGTCAAGCAACTCCAGGATATGCTCATTTTCATCTCAAATATAAGAGCAAGTGATCCAGATGAGTAGTCGTAGCTCCTTTGGTGCTTGCCATATCATCTACACTAGAATGGATTGTTTTTTTAGATTGCAATATAAATAATTATTCCCCCTCCAACCCATAATGGAGCTTAATAAATCTGTTCCAAGTCTACTTGAACCCGTAACTGAATAATGGCATAGCTCTCCACAAGTAGTATTCTGTTGACAAATTCTAAATGTTTCATGCCAACTGCCTGAAAAGAAAAACTTTCCAAGCTCTCTATCCCAATCAATTCCACCTTTAAAAAAAATCTGTGAAACAAGTTGTTAAAATTAGCAACAAAGTGTAACCAAGCTGAAGTCAATTCTATCTGAACCACGTCTAAAAAATGTGGCCCTCGTTGTCCTATTCTTAATTTAACAAGAATTGCTATACATCTTTCACTTCCCCTAATCCTTCCCCACCCTAGAATAAAACTTAGAAGCCTTGGTAGTCAGTAACATGACCCATCAGTAGCACCTAGCAGAAACTACTCACGAATGAGAACTTATTGAATTGAAAGGTAATCACACATGTTTTGTTATTTTCAAATGTAAAGTAAGTTTGAACACAATGAATCCCACTGGGTTTGGGTGATGGTTTAATAACAATGATACATATTTTAGCACAGTTTTGGTGAGACAAGCTGGAGGAACAGGTCCTTATTTTTGTATTAGTCCTCAGCTCTCTAATTCCTGGGCCGTATTTCAAAATTTGTAGTATTTTGATTATTTGTAGCTGGAATCTGTTAACCTCACTGGCTACAATTTACCTTACTACCTAACTCAAGATAAATAATCCAATTCCTTATGTAGTCCCTCTGCTAACAAGAATTGTTTGAAGCTTAGAGCCCCGACTCTTGCCAAATTATTTAATACTGACTTGATCTGATGCTTCAAGTATAACTTCTATCTCATTTAAAAACATAATTCTTTATTCCCCTTCAAAGACCCATTTGGTTGCAACATATTCTTCCAAAAACTTAAGTAGTAATCAACCAAATATGTTCATGTGGTAGAAAATCAAATAAAATGGCTCATAATGAGACATTCCGTGTCAATTTCCCCATACCCACAAGCAATCACAATCAATAGATTTTCTGTTTAATTCTTTAAAAATATGCTTATGCTGCTATCTCTTATTTCATTTTTAACCTGTGCTGTCCAATACAGTGGCTACAAGTCAAGTCACTGTTTAAATTTGAATTAATTAAAATTAAATTAAATTATAGTTCCTCAGTCACACTAGCCACATTTCAAGTTCTCAACAGTTATAAGTATCTAATGGTGACCATATTAGACAGCAAAGGTGTACATATAGAACATTTCCACCAAGATTTCCAGAGACATAGAACATTTTCATCATTGAATAGTGCTGTTTTAGACATTATGAATTGATTTCTTCTTATGAAAGATTAATATTTAGTATTCATGCCTACATAATCTCCCCTCCCTTCCCCTTTCCAATTTTTTGATACTTAGGTTATTTTTAACTTCTTTAAAACCTCATTGGATAATGTCTGACTCTTGAACAAAATGTAAGTAAAAATTAAAACAGAGTTTGTTTCATTTACGACTGTACTGGCAACAAACTAAAAGAGGGTCTGCTACATAAAAGTTGTTCCTAAAAAATTATCTCATAAATGAACAATTGAATGAATGAATATCTGTAGATTAAGATAATACCATTCAGCTACCCATGCTGTAAGGCGCCCTTAGAACCCTCATTTTCCCTCCACCTATCCTTTCCCCGATTCCAATGACCAACCATAATTAAGTCTTTGGTGCTTTTCTATAGATTCTAAGAATTAAAAACTAATAAACGTTATTCATATTATTCTGCCAAATCGTTACTGCAACAGGTAATCCTAGGAGACCAAAAATCAAATTGATTTTCCATCTTTTACCCAGCAACACTTGTTAAAAGGCATGCCACACTTCTTTTTTTGTCTGAATTTTGACTTTGTTGCACAACTGTACAAACTTCTTCTGTATACAAAATTTTATTTTTTAAGTTTTTAATTACAAACATTTCAAGCATATGCAAAGGTATACAAATAACAGACTAGGTATCCATGATTTAACAGATGTTCACTGCCTAGGTTTCACAGGTATTACCTTGTTTTCTGTATTGTCTTCAGGTTTCTTTCTCCCCCTAACAATTACGGTGGATCTGCTGCTAACCTTGTTCCCTACTCTTAGGACTCCTGGTACTCCAAAGACAATTGCTTACCTACCATTCCCACACTTGTTTTGATTCATCTTCTAAATTTGTCTGTATTCAGAAGCAATATATACTGTTCTAAATGTTTAGAATTTTATATAAATGGCATTGCATTGTAGGTATTTTTTGGCAACTTATTTTTTCACATTGTTGGTCTCTGGTTTTCTTGGTAACAGCATCATCTTACTCTATAAAAGAAATATCTTTTCAAATATTTCTTAGAATATTAACTAGAGAGTTGTTTCATTTTAGTTTTTTTATGATTCTCTAAAATATCTCTGCTCCCTCTGGGGCAATTGCGCTTTTTATCTTGGTTTTTAAATTTCAAGTTCTTGGTTGCCTTCATATATCTTTGATGATCTTTGATCAACAGTTCCTATTTAAACATGGAGGCCAAGGTCAGTTATCCTACACATCTGATGGAGGCTTTCTCTGCTATTAGATGTGGTATGGGTTTGTATCCTTAGCAGGCCTTCCCTCTCAATATAAAAGCTGCCTGGGAACTCCAGGACTGTTGTCATCAGTTGCTGATGGACAGTCTCGTCCTAGAGTTCCCTGAATACCTCAGTGGGAAATGGTTTACTCTGGGATATCAGTGCCTCAAGAGCAGCCCCAATTATCCCAGACAGGCTGTTTAATAACTTAAGAGAGCAGTCTTCCAGGCTTGTTTTCTTGTGGGTAACTGATGATCTGTCATTCTAAATATGAAGATGAGGAAAATGTAAAACTGGTCTAGTTGTTCTTTAGACTTTCAGTTAAGCACCTTGTTGTCAGGCTGCCATTTTGCTCTTGCCAATTCTGAGTTCTTTCTGAGCCTTTTTGTAATCTGCTGGACATCTGCAAAAACTCTTGTACATATTTTGGGCTGCAGGTTTCTTTAATTGGTCATACCCATTAAATGCATTTCCACCCATTTTTTTTTCCTGGAAAAACTTTAAGCTTCCTTTTCTATTCAAGGCTCCCTACCCCACTCCAATTCTCTTTGCAATGGATTTTTTTCTTCTTTTACTCCTCCTCTTCTTTTTTTACTCTCATTTAAAGAGGTCTCTTGAGAGAGAGGGGAAACAAACATGTATGCTCAGTTTATCATCTTGAATAGAAGGCAAGAATTCTTTTTAATAAATTGCAGACTTTAGTCTCTTGATCTAACATTTCATTTGAAAAAGCAACAGATTTGAGGCATCATAATTTTTCTACTAACTACAATTACATTTAAAAAATCTTAATAAAAATAGCAAAATCTGTGTAAGTTTTAGCAGCTTAAACTGGCTCAGATTTAACTCTGTAGCTAAAAGCTCATTATGGGTTAGCTGTATAGGATTAATATAAACTTTTATGACATCTGCAATGGCATCTGAGTTAGAATTGGCAGGTTAGAATGGTCTCTTCATCGTCTAGTTCAGTGGAAAGGAACTTCTTAGACCAGCTTTCAAGTTTATATTTGCTTGGTATTGTTTGAGAATTTATTGTGTTTCTGCCCTCCTGCCATTGCAAATATAAGGACATGTCGCCCTATATGCTGATGACATGATTTCATTACTTCAGGCAAATAACAGTTTGAAGAAGCAAACTAGTTCAGTCCAGACAAAGAGTGTAAGAGTAAATGTGACAGAAAGAAAATCACTGGTTTTGGCAAACATTCTCCAGTGCTTCATTCAGCTTTATTAAGAGGTACCTGAAATAAAAATGATAGTTAAAATATTTATCTTGGCTAGATGCAGGGGCTCACACCTGTAATCCCAGCACTTGGGGAGGCTGAGATGGGTAGATCACCTGTGGAAAGGAGTTCGAGACCAGCCTGGCCAAGATGGTGAAAACATAAAATACAAAAATTAGCTGGGCATGGTGGCACATCTCTGTAGTCCCAGCTACTTGGGAGGCTGAGGTGGGAGAATTGCTTGAAACTGGGAGGCAGGTTAGCGGTGAGCCAAGATTATGTCACTGCACTCCAGCCTCGGAAACAGAGTGAAACGCTGTCTCAAAAAATATATATGTATATATATATTTCTTATTATATATATTTTATTATATATGTAATATATAGGGAATTTAGAATATGCATAAAATTAGCATAAACCCATAGACTCTAAAATTCATGCAGATAAAAATGTAAATAAAATTTAAAATTTAAATGCAATGTACTTTTCAAAAATTAACTTTATTCTGGCTACCAGTTGCATTGCTTTCTCATCTAGCTGTCCAGCAACCCAGTAGTTGTAAATGGTGGTGGCACTAACTGCCAGGGGCATTTTGGATAAAATGATGATTGGGGTCCACCTGAAGGCTTTTAAGCAGCCTAGTAACATGATCAAATTTGTATTTTAGAAAAATGGTTCTGAAAGCAGGCTGAAGGGATTCGAGATAAGAGGGAACATGGAAGTGCATATATCAGAAGACTGTATTCTGGAACAGAAATAATAAAACTCTAATGGGACTGGAAAGCAGGAAAGTTTATAGTGCAATGAACAGAGCAGAAATCACTGATTTGGGTGACTGTGGTACATTTGGGACAGTGAAGACGGGCAGGATCACATTATTACTGGGTTTCCAGATTATGTGACTAACTGAATCATGCTAGATATACATTTTTACAGAGAAAACAACAAAATTGGTATCTAATGGATGTAGGAGACAAAGGAATATGTGGGATCAGAAACAAGACCCAAGCTCAAGATGCAGATAGGAAAGTCATCCGAACATAAAAGACAGTAATGTCCTGGGTAAGGATATGTAGGAGGGGTGAATATGGAGGGAGAGGAGAACCAGACAGGTATATAAATGTTGAGCAAAAGAATAAAAGTCAGTGGGATGGAGGAAAAGAAAAGAAAGCACTTCAAGAAATAGGAAGAGGACAAGGGAATCAGGACAGAGTCTGAAAAAAAGAGAAAATTGCTTAAGGATAGACCACAGACAGCAGTTACATAATTTACAGATGGGACAAGTTAAGTAAGGGCTGAGAGGACATTGCAGATTTCAACAATTAATATTAGATTGGAAAGCACAGTAAAGAAGAGACAGGGAACAGAGACTGCTCTTTAACAGTCTGCAAGGAAGGAAGGTAAAATAGGTTGATGGCTACAGGAAGAACACAATGAGGTTTATTTTAAGATATTTGGAATCAAGGTCCCCATCGCTCATCACATCTTTCTGTTTTCTGAAGTGTTTAAAATGTCACAATATTATTTTCCTAATGAAATTTCTGCAATAAAATTAGTGATATAAAAATATTTAGACATGTTTTAAAAAAACTTAAAGCATTACTCAAATGCTCCTAGGGATACTGAACAGAAGCCATATTTGAAGAAAGACTACAAGAATCTTTTTATTTTTATTTTATTTTTAATTTGTTTGTTGTTGTTCCCAATATCTTGTAGTCTACCAAACTGAGAGTCATGGCTGTAATGCTTTAAATGACCACGGTAATCTGTTTTGCTTTCTGACACAAAGTAGGTGCTCAATCAATATGGCTGGAGAAATTAACCCAGAGCTTTAATCCTAGGTCAGATTCGCATGTCAAACATGTTTGTCGCACCCAGTAGTAGTTTTTTAAAGCAATGTATCATGGTTTGCAATTATTTATTTATATGGGGGATTTCTGATTAATGTTTGCTTCTTTCACTAAGTACTGTGAGCCCATGATTACTTTAAACTACTACAATGTCAATACCAAGCTCATGGAAATATTTCTTAAATGAATTATAACGAAAATATCATTACATATTTCATTATTTACATTATATTTACAAGATTTGACTTAATTAAAAGATAATAATTTCCCACTTAGAATAGTCAAAATTATAGAGACAGAAAGTAGAATGATAGTTGCCAGGGAATGGTGGGAAGATGGAAAGGAGCATTATTATTTATGGGTTCAGATTTCCATTTTACAGGATGAAAAGAGTTATGAAGTTGGATGATGGTGATGGTTGCATATCAATGTGAATGTGTTTCATACCACTGAACTATACACTTAAAAATAGCTACTATGCTAATTTTCTTATGTGTATTTCACCAAAATAAAAAATTAGAGAAAAGAAATGATGACGACTGTCTATAAGCCAGGACAGAGAACCCTCCCCAGTAGTTGAATCAGTGAGTGCCGTGATCTTGGACTTCCTAGCCTCCAGAACTCAGAGAAATAAATTTATTTTGTTTAAGCACACTCACACAAAAAGATAATCACTTAGCCTGAATATGACTATCACTAGGCCAACTGAAAAAAAAAAATTTTAAATAGGCAAAGAATTTCTACTGTTTTACTTTAGACATTTTTTTTAACAAACATCAAATTTATCATGTTTACGTTTCCTGCCTATCAAAAGTAGTGCATTTCTTCAAAAATTAATTAATAATTTCAGATGTACAAACAGTGTAGCCTTATCACCCATAATCATTTCAGGCATTTGAATCTATTTAAGGACAATATGACTAGGAATGTCAAGAACATCGAGGTGTCCTTTGAGCAGTGTGAACATCTGGTATCTATTCTCTTTGGAGATTAATAATGTAGCTGTACTGCAGCAAGCCTTAATAATTCCTTTGAGCCCTGCACAACATTTTTGAATGGTTTCAAACACACAGGATCTCTAATTGGTATGGATTTCATCCACAGTTTTCTTGCAATCTCCAAATGTCTCAGCAAATCCTAAGCAGGAATTGACAGGGGCCAGCTTCCCTATCTCCCTTTGTGAAGGCAACTATTAATAATATTTTTCCAGGTTCAATAAAATTACTGAACTCAAACCATTTCAACCAAAAAACTGGAGAGGGAGACTTTATTTTCCCTGGCCTGAACACTGTCTCTTGCTACTTTAAATCACGGTTAATGTTTTTAAAAATATATCTTACACAGAAGTCAGTTGTAGACCTTTAGCATCAAAGGACCTGAGCCACATCACATGGAACAGCCTGACCTTTAGCCATAATTTCTAAGTGCCATTAAAAAATGTCTCTCAAAATGGTTTTAAATTTAGTGTTGACCTAGTAACCTTGATCCAAAAACATTCAACTTTAGATGATTATTTTATTTTGCTTCCAAAAGCTCTTCAGTCCAGTGAGGCATCCATTAAGAAGCCTCACAAGGAGTTTGAAGTTTGCTTAGAATTTATTAGCTACATCAGACAGGAAGATGGTGATGTGGGTTGCTTGCTGAGCAAAGATTATTTACTGTGCTTAACTGACCTTAAAAATACCAAGTGAGATATGGGATGGGGAAATTCAAAGAAATATAGATTCTACTCTCAGCAACATGCAATTCAGACTAAAAATAAAATAATGTACCATTCAACTGCAGTCCTGAATTAGGGCTATTCACTTCAAAGCATTATTTGGGACTCTAATACAAACTATTACTCACATTTCTTGGTTGGATACTTATCAAAAATTTCAGAGTAATTCCTCTCATAAGTATATATACCTGATGAAAATGTAAGATTACTTCTAAGGGGCAGTTAAGTCTCAACATTCTTTCACTTATCTAAATTTTCTCCTGACAGTTTTCTCTAACTGAAACCTCTCCAACTTCTGAATGGGGTTTAGATCTTTATTCCATTACACATATTTTAAGTACTACAATCTGAAATAAAATATTTCCTTGTTTTTATAAAACTTCTATGATTATTCATGAGTCTACATCACCTTTTTGTGATATGTCAAAATTTAGTCCACCTACTAAATTTTAAATTCTGAAAACCATTCTTGAAAAGATAGTTTGAAACAGAACATATTGCTCATAAAAGGTATTAAGAACATATATTGTAGGGAAAAATAATTACTTAGAATTGTTTACATGAAAAATGATGTTTTACCTTTGTGGCAGGCAGACACATGGCAAAATTGAAGCAATTTATCAAATATTAAACATTCCCTAATATATTACATTTTTAAAATAGATTACTTCAAAAAGGCATGAAGGAGCCTATATCGAACCAAAGCATACTCTATTGCTACCCCTTCTTTTTAAGACCCTTTAGGGAAATCTTTGCCAGCCCCCAATGCTCTACTTTGTCACATGTATATCACTTTCTAATATACCATAACTGTTTATTATGCTTTTTGTCTCCTGGCTTTATTTTCCCTGCTAGAATGTAAGCTCCAGGAAGGGAAAGATAATTGTTTTGTTCCCAATGTATTCCAAACTCCTCAAATATATTTTGGTTGAATGGATTTTCTATATGCACTCCTGTTATCCTGGAAATCTGGAATTTAAAGACAACACTAGCTTTGGTTTTAAAATACACAGATACAAGTCTTTATAACAGAAGTAGTTATAGAGTCTCCAGGTAACTTATCAATATTTATTGAAAATTTTGGCACCTGATGACAGTCTTCTCTAAGTCCCAAACAACTGCCTACATTCTAGGAAACTTCAATGAAAGTAACCCACTTATCACTCCTAATATTGACATCTCTAGGAGTACTTCAGAGAACTAAAACTAAATCCATGGCTCATGCCTGTAAACCCAGCACTTTGGGAAGCCAAGGTGGATGGATCACCTGAGGTCGGGAGTTTGAGACCAACCTGACCAACATGGAGAAACCCTGTCTCTACTAAAAATACAAAATAAGCCGGGAGTGGTGGTGCATGCCTGTAATCCCAGCTACTCAAGAGGCTGAGGCAGGAGAGTTGCTTCAAGTCGGGAGGTGGAGGTTGAGATGAGCTGAGATCCCACCATTGCACTCCAGCTTGGGCAACAAGAGTGAAACTCCGTCACAAACGAACAAAGTCCACAGAGCCAGGGCTCTGCATCAAGACCCGTAGGTACGAGGGGCCCTTGTAATTTGATGGTTTCAATGGCTTTGAAACTGACCCCTGACAAGCTTAAAATGCATTAAAATTGGATGTCATCACATGAAGAGTGTTGAATCTCAGATGGATACATTTGGCAAAGACACTATGGTACTGCACTCATATTTTAATGTGTCCACTGGACCTCTGTGACCAAAAAAAAAGAACAAAATTCAATAAAGGCCCAAGCATACCCATAATATAATCCATGACCTGAAGGTTAACATATTATTTTGTCAGCTGGGCAGTAATACTTAAGTCTTACTCGGCTAAATGGTAACTAATTAATAGGCAAAAGATATGGCCCCTTAGTACTGAGTAGGCACTAAATAGATAACTTGTTAAATAAGTGAGCCAACATGAGGCTGAAGAAACAAAAATTGTGAAAATGGTATTACAATCAATCAATGTATATGTTTCAGGATTTTGTTTTGTTTTGTTTTTGAGACAGTCTCGCTCTTGTCCCCCAGGCTGGAGTGCAATGGTGCAATCTCAGCTCAGTGCAACCTCTGCCTTCCAGGTTCAAGAGATTCTCCTGCCTCAGCCTCCCGAATAGCTGGGATTACAGGCGCTTGCCACCACACCCAGCTAATTTTTTTATTTTTAGTAGAGACAGTGTTTCACTATGTTGTCCAGGCTGGTCTCAAACTCCCGACCTCAGGCGATCCACTCACCTCAGCCTCCCAAATTGCTGGTATTACAAGCGTGAGCTGCCATACCTGGCCTATTTTAGATATTTTTAATAAATATCACCTCTCAGGTATTTATTATTTCTTATGTCACTAGACCAGAGTAATCCATAGGTTACTATTTCTTGGTAATATACTGTGGGCACCTATGAAATCTCTCTGATCCTACCTAGTTTGGGTGGCATGAAAGTTTGGAAGCCTTAGTCAGCATTCACAAACATAAAGTGCTACAGAAGTATTATAGCATTACATAGTCTTTTGAGATTTGGCTTCCTTTTAGTGTTTAAAAAATTACAGAAGTCTCAGGAAGGTATTATTAAATATTTATTTTATGCATTATTTATAATGGCTGTTTCACATAATTTTTACCTTCCAATTAATCTCAGCTTTTTGCTCAGCCCCTGATGTTTCCCTTGGTTTCTGGCCTCTAAGATAGCTTAATGTTATTGCTTTCTTAATGTATTGTTGTTCTTTAAGAATGTTATATGCACATTTATAAACCACATATAAATGCATAATTGTGAATATATCATACACATCTTAAGTATAAACTCTTTTTCCCTTTTTTTCTTGGTCCCTTTCCCCATTTTAGAGAAAACCTATGTTAACAACCTAATGAGGGTTCTACCACATTTTTGTTCATGTCTGTATAGCCATACAAAAATAAACAGATATCTACATACAGATAAATGTGAATGTTCTAGTAGCTGTGTAATATTCCGCTGTGCAACCATCTCCTGAATGACTGTTTCCAATTGTTTTTCCTCTATGAAACATAGAGCAATGACATCCTTGCATATACGCTCTTACATATGGTGGAATTTTCTATCAGTATGGGATAAATTCTTAGACCAAAGGGCAAATGCTAGGCCACAGAGTATTTTGCATTTAATAGATATTTCTAGATAGCTTTCTAAAACTAATACAGTTGAATAACCTTTTCTCCATACCCTCAGCAACAATAGGTGTTGCAGCTTTGATAAATTTCCAGTAAATTATTGCCGGTAGCTCATTTAAGAAAAATTTGTACTTCATTGACTCCATGTAAGGTAGACAGCTCTTAATGTTGGCTATTGGAATTTGCTCTTGTAGAGCTTGCATCTTCATATTCTTTGTCCATTTTCTATTGGGTTAGTTGTTTTCTTCTTAATTGGTAACAGTTCTTTGTACATTATAGATATTAATTACTGACATCTGCATTATAATTATTCTTCTATATCTATTGTTTCTGTATTTGACATTGCTTATGATTATTTTATTCAAATATACTTGTCCCTTTCTTTTGCAGTTTCTGGGCTACCAGCCTTGCTTAAAAAAAATTCCTACCCATGAGCTGTGCACACAGTATCCTTTATTTTCATATAGGATATTTGTTTTGTTTTGCATTCAGATTTTAATCTGGAATTTGGCTAAGTATATGGTATAATATTACAATTTTATTTTCTTCCAAACAGACTGCCAATTGGGCTACCAACAAATTTTAAACTCTTCATTTTTGACTGAGTTGAAATACCATGTTTATAAACTGTCATTTACACTGTTTTCTATGAGTCTGCTTACTAATCTATTTTATTTCCTATGCCAATTTATTATGGTGGCTTCATAGACTGGTCTTATATCAGGAAAGGCAAGTATCTCCTACTGTATTTCTTTTTCATAGATATTTCTGCTCTAGGTTTTTTTCTTTAATCAGGTTTATTATAAGTTAATCTATTTTTTGATCTTTCAAAGAAGCAACTTTGGATTCATTTATTCTTTCTACTATTGTTTGATGTTTTCTGTTTCATTAGTTTTAGCTTTTATCTTTATTCTGATCTTCCTGGCATTTTTATTGTTTTTTTAATAAAGTTCCTTTATTTTTCATCTTGTTTCTATAATAATAAAGGTATTCAAGATTATAAAATTTCCTTTAAGTTTAATGTTCATTGTATACCATAGAGTTAGATGTTTATTTCTAATTTTATTGGATTATTATAAAAATATGGCCTATACAAAATCCCTACTTTCTAAAATTTAAGATTTTCTTTGTAGTCACATACATGATATATCTTTTAATGTTCCATGGGAATACAAAATTATATTTTGTATTTGAAAGATGTTTTTTATTTGGAAGATACTTCATCTACTAAATCAAGTTGATTGTACTATTTGGTTATCCTATATCCTTGGTTTGACTACACATATGTCTCAATCTGAGAGACAGATCAAAGTTAACCAGTATAACTATGTATTTTTAAATCAAGTTTTCTTTCATTTCTAAGATTCTGATTCATATATATATTTATTGTTTATGTTAATTTATTCCTATAGGTTTATGATTAGTCTATACTTTTCATGAATAGTACCTTTTTATTATCACATAATTCCCCCTTTATCTTTCTGTACTTTTTAGCTTAATTTTCACTCTGTCTAATATTAATATTGCCATTTCTGCTTTCTTTTTTAATTTGTCTTGGCCTGGTTTCTTTTAACCATAAAGCTTTCTTTATACTTTGTTTCTTGTAAGTGGCAAATAACTAGAACTTAACCCAATCTCTGACAATCTGTCTTGTAATGAGGGAATTCAGTCCATTCGTATTTGACTTAACAAGAGACATATCTATTTTCCTTTCATTTTTCCTTATATTTATCCATTTTATATTGTGCTTGTCCCCTTTTTCTGTTATTCAGATGAAATTCCTATTCATTTCATTTTTGCCCATTATTGTCATTTTTCTTTTTGTGTATATGTGCTCACAAACACAGAATTATCTACCGTTATTGGAAAATCAAATACCATTTCCTCCATAAATACCCACTGTCTTCCATATCAAGATGCTATATCCTTCATTTTCTGCTTCTCTTTCCTCCTACCCAAGTAAAATAAAACCTTTGGAAAACTCTCATTTTCCTCCTCTCTGCCTTCCTCTCCCTATCTGTAGATGTTATCTTTCTATCTACCTGTCTTCCAGGATGAGAAACTTAATACTAACCTGAAACTTCTCTTGTAAATTTGGAAGCTTATAATATTTTGTCTTTATCCTTAAATTTTGAGAGTATCATCTGGCTAGGCTTTACCTTCCTCATTAATCCCATGTAGAATTTAGTGAGCCTATTCAGTCTATAGACTTGAGTTGTTCTGTAGATCCAAAAATGTTTCTATTATTTGCATGTTAAGCCTCCAGGATCGATCTTCCAAGTCTTTTGATTTTTCTTTCATGATTTATACCTCTTTGTGCCTTTGCTCTGTGCTTTCAAATAGTTCTTCCAATTGATCTTCTAGGCAACAAATTTTGGTCTCAGATTCCTTCAATTCATCTACCGAATTGTTTAGGTGGGAAATTGTGATATTTTCAAGTCTCCAAAACACTTTTTGGAGACTAGACTTGAATTCCCTTAATTGTATCAGACAGGATATTTCAGCTGCAATAAATAAATAACACAAATAAAAGTGCCTTAAGCAATAAAGGAATTACTGTTTCACATAACAAGGAGTGTATGTTTAAGTGCTTCCATGTTGGTCAAGTCAGTGGAATAATTACCTCATCAGGGCCAATGTCTGCCCTTCTCACAATGTCACTGATGTCCCCTCATGGTCACACAATGGCTACAGTAATTCCAAACACCACAGGCAGATTAAACAACACCCAGTGAAAAAGGGAGCACTTCAGCCAGTGTGTCTCTTCTTGTTAGTGACCAAAACTTTTAGCAAAAATCTCCCAGAAGATTTTTCCCTCAGATCCAACTGACCAGGAATGGAGCATCTGTCCAACTGAAATCAATCACTGACAAGGGAAATGGAATTTTATGATTGGCTTAGATCAATTATTATTCAACTGGGGAATATTCACTTTTACCTTGAGCAAAAGGGATGAGTATAACCAGATTATAACTGGATTAGACAACCAGTGGCATGACAGCTGACTTTTGTTTCTTGGTTTAGTTGTCATCTGTCTCTTACAGGCATTCTGTTTCATCAGGTAAGTGTCTATTTGTTCAGACTGATCCTGTCTCACTGCTGGACTCCCTTAGATACATTTTTGTTGTTGTTGTGTCACTTGGGTTCAAGCCTGATTATTAATATAATCCAAAAGCTGGTAGTCCTACAGATAGTGAAAATCCAGACACAGATGAACTACCAGATCTTGCTGAGAGAATAAGAGGATAAGAATAAGAAAAAGCCTCCTGTATCTGAAATTCCGGTCATAAATAGTGATGCAGCTCAGATGGTTAGCTGCTTCTTAGTCTCTGGAAGCAAGAAGGCTGGGTACACTTAGAAGTGTCTATGCTGATCTCTATTCTTGGAGTCCATAAAGCTCCTTAAATCAAACTCCTTCATGATCTATCACATTCAAAATCCCACCACCATGCTTTATGACACTGCTCTCTGGTCCCTTAGTCCATGGGGCAAAAACTTTACTCAAGTTTTCCACACCAAAATTACTGTCTCTATTTAACTCAAGAGGTTCAGAAAGACTGGAATAGAAAGCATAAGGCCATACACAGGACCAACTTCAATGAATATTATTGTTACTACTTGTGATGTTATGCTAAGTGCTTTACATTTATTGTTGTATATGTTGCGTACCCAGCCTATTTATTCCCATTTTACAGGTGAAGATGCGGGTTTCGGGATTATTATGTACCTTTTGCAAGGCCACTTTATTGTGCACCATTAAGTGAAGTTGGTGTACAAAGCTAAGAGTGTCTCCAAAATTCTTTCTTCTAACTTCTACACCAAACAATATCTGTGGCAGTTCAGAGACTTGATAAGTTGAGACAGTCTATTACAGAATATAACTAGTGATGAACAGAAATAATAAAATAGTAAGAAGCTAGAAACATTTCTGAAAGCTAGAAAAGTTCACATTCTACCAGATGAGTAATGATTTTTGTAAATTTTCTTCTCAATAAATAATATATAATGAAATCCTGAGTTGCTGGTTTAATGTTCAGTGAATTTTTTAAAAGCTCTAGAAATGATGAAATGCTGATGAAACACCAAAATCAGGGTTTCTTGAATTTTTGTTATTGTTCCAGGGACCCTTTGGAAGTCTAGCGAAGCCTACAGGAAAATGCCTTTAAATGCATGAGAACAAATACATGGGATTACAGGGAAAAAAATAATCTTTAAGTGGTGCTATCAAAATAATAAAAAAAAAATGTGTTAGTAAAAATGTGCTTCTTTATTAACACATTACATAACAAGCATTAATGGTGTATCTACTAATTATTGTAATTTGGAAGTAGTAATGAGTAAAATGTTATTTTGAGATATCCGTGATGACTGTATTATATGAAAATATTTGTGGTTTCTTTTCTTTTTTTTTTTTTTTGAGATGGCGTCTCGCTCTGTAGCCTAGGCTGGAGTGCAGTGGCGTGATCTTGCTCATTGCAACCTCCACGTCCCAGGTCCTAGTTCTAGCAATTCTCCTACCTCACCCTCCCAAGTAGCTGGGATTACAGGTACAAGCCACCATGCCCAGCTAATTCTTTTATTTTTACTTTTTAGTAGAGATGGGGTTTCACCATGTTGGCCAGCCTGGTCTTGAACTCCTGACCTTGTGATCTACCTGCCTCAGCCTTCCAAAGTGCTGGAATTACAGGCGTGAGCCGCCATGCCCAGCCCTGTGGCTTCTATTGGTGACTAAGTCACAGGTATTTCTGTGAGTTATCTATAACATATATCATAATTGAAGGAAATTGTCATTAGTTAAAATAAAATATGGATTTTTTTCCCCATCCTAATTCATTGATCTTCTAAGTTTAATTCAAGAACCTCAGGTTAAGAACTCCTTAGCTAAAGCCTATGACTAAATATTCCAGGGACACTGTATTGAAATTTCTCATTCCTTCTTGGGCTATACTATCATGACTTTTCCTAGAATATAACCATTTTTCACCTAAGTAGGATGTATTAAATGGAAAAAGCATGGAAGATACAGTTTAATTTAAACACACATACATAAAGATTCAAATCACAGCTCTGCCATTTGCTGTCTGTGAAATCCCTGACAAGTAATTTAACCTCACTGGTCTCAATTTCCTCTTATATAATTTAAAATTAAAATATACTTTCTAGATCTACTGGTTATTATCGAAAAACAGACAAAATATCTTGACTCTCCCTAGTAAAAGCTTAATCCAAATACATATACCAAACTTCAGGGTTCAAAGACCTTGGGTTACTAATTCCAGCCTTATCTTTTATTGCTACTTTGATAAATTCCTTTCTTATGAGAAATGAATGTCAAGACCTTTACCTTTCAGAGTAGAAGAAATGCTGCCTCTAAATCTATCAACTCTTTCCTAGAAATCTTCACAGAATGTTATCAGAATCTTTCAAAGTGCTTTGTAGGAAATATAACCTGAATCTGGGTCATCGGTGTAGTGTAACATTACACTGGTGTGAATAAACAGGTGTACAAATTTTTAGAAACTTGATATACTACTCTTTGCTCAAAATCAATATTGCTCAGGCTATAACTCTGGCAAAGTATTATGTCCAAATCTGGATTTAACATCAAGAGAATATGTGGAGAAACTGGCAAAGATTCAGAAAATATTCACAAATATAATAAAAGCATTAAAAATCCCTATACAAATGGCTAAATGAACTAGGAGCTAGAATTATGTAGCCTGGAAAAGAAAATACTAAAGAGTAAACTCAAAACAGTCTAGAAATATATGAAAAACATTTAAAAATGCATATTTGATCTCAGCCAAAAGACGGAAAAGCAACACAAAAAATTTTAAACAAGGTGCAATGAGTCAGAAAGAGATCTTTACCGCCTCTTACACAACAAAAAAAGTGGGCTTCAAATTACAAATCAGGGACTGGACTTACATATATTTTCCTGTCTCTTAATTATGGTAACACCACTCTTTTAGTTACTGATATTCAAAGCACATCTGTGGTACTCCTATATCCACTTAGTCATTAAGTGCTATGGAGCCTACCTCTAATTTCCATTCCACAGCCACCATCAAAATTTGGAGCCCCACCATTTTCTATCTAGAAAACATCTAATTGGTCTCCCAGATACAAGGTTCTTACTGCCTAAATCAATCCCAGCTCTACTCTGCATGAGCTATGAAACTTCTGGCAAGATATTTAGGATGTGATTTACTCATCTGTTATTTCACAAAGCTGTTATGAGGACCAAGTGATATAATTATAAGAATGCATTTAAAATAGCTAATCACCACACACATGTAAGGGATTTATATGATAGTAACCTCCAGACAGAAACAATCTTCAACAGCCTCCTATTTGCTATCTCACTAATGGAAGGAAAATAGAGTATTTTGAGGACGATCTTCATGATTACATCAATATGCCAAGCTCCTTCCCACCTTCCTCCTTCATTCATGCTCCTTCACTGGACTGGAATTTTGGCATCCAAATCCCAACATTCATTATTATGTTGTTCAAGTCCCATCTGTTCACTGAAGCTTTCCATAACTATTCTTCACTATTTCTGAATGGCTATGACATCTATCAACACCTATTATACAACCTAAAACTTACTCGATGATATTATCTGTTGTCTTATCATGTTGGACTTATCTTCCCAGCTAGATATTAAGCTGCCTGCATCCTGGGTGGACAAAGTGATTTAAAGGATATACCGTAACACAGGTAGAAGGGCAGATCCAAGCTAAATCCTACAGGAGACAAGACACCAGAATTGGGGCAGAATGATCAAAGGAGAAATGCCAATTCCAAATGAGCTGGACAGAAATTAGGGGATAGAGTCAAGAGCCTGAAATCAGATATAGACATGGATGTGTAGGTCTAGCTCCCAGGTATGGATACAAAGCAGACAGTAAAATTCTACTTGTTTAGTTTTCAAAAAAAAAAAAAAAATGGAAAAAGGGTGGACCTCACACACAACATAAGGAGCCCTTAAGCCAAAAGATTCCATAAAAGATTGCTGCAAAAGTAATTTGAGCATACTTAGAAAAGTAAGCACCTCAAACTACAAAGACTCTCCTCCAGTGAGGATTTTAAAGAATATGCCAAGATCTTTGAAAATAAGGGAAGTGATCAAGAACTCCCTGTAGATCAGGTGGTCCAGAAAACCTGAACTGCCACATCTAGTGAGGCACCAGAGATATACAAGTGGAATGGGTCATCTACTGGTGGGCTGCAGGATAGGAAGCTAAAAGAATCCTGGAGACAAGCAGAATCCAAAGCCAAATAGCAACTCTGGGGAAGGGAGCAGTGTAGAGAACTTAAAGATTTCCCTTAGCAGAAACCAAATGAAACAAAATGAGTTTTTGAGAAGATAAATATTTTCTCAGTCCTGAAAGCTAGGAAAGCTATCAACATCATACAACAACCTTGGAGAAAGGCATCACACTGAAGCAGGAGGGTGATGAAATTCAGAAAAGCCAGAGTGATAGTTCCCAGGTCTGTGGGCTTATTTATTCAAGAATCATTCAAGAAGTTCTATTTTTTAAAAGTAGTTAGATGATGTTCCATTTTAATTTAGTTTGATATATTGTTGCCATCCCTCCATTTTTAACTTTTGTGTTATTTTGCTTTCAGCGTCCTTTTTAGATAGGGTATTCCTTTAAAGAAACTTGATTCTTTAAACCTGATATCTATCTATCTCTTAAAGGGAAAGTTTATCCCTAATATTTATATAGAAATGGATCTACTTCATCTCAACTTTTGTCATCTTATTTTCTGATTTTATATGTCATTGTGATTTCCCTTTTCCTTAAATTGTTTCCTTAACTGCGGATACACTGGAGTTTTTCTCTCGTGAGTTGGAAAACATATATTGTATTTTTATTTTTAGAATTACCTTCAATATTTCAAATATATTATAAGTTCACTTGTATTAATTATACATTATCGACAGCATCTGTTGAAAACCTTTTGTGTAAGAAGAGAAAATCAGGACACATTACTTACTGTCACACCATTCTTTCCTAATTCTACTGTTTTGGTTGGCATAATCTGGAATTTTTGACTCAAGTTATTACTTGTGAAACTATCCATTTTAACCTGTTGTACCTGTGCTTCCAAAAATCCTGTTTGACTTTGTATTTTCTGGGAATTCTATATGTAAAACAATGACTTAAACTTAATTCTATGTTTATTGTTTTAATGCTCATAAATATGCTTATATGCTACAGTTTCTCCATAATGGAGGTCTTTATTTTGGTTCATTTCTAAGCTGTATGGAATATTTCATTTGGTAATTTTTTTCAAGAAAGGTATGTAAACAATATGCTTCCTAAATCACTTACACCTAAGAATATCTCCCTATTCTTTCATAAAGGAATAAATTTGACAGGATATAGAATTTAGGCATTACAATTTTCTCTTTCTCAAAGCAAAAGCCAGATTGTTTCATTGTCTTTTGATGAATAAGGCTGAAAAGATATCCGAAACATGGCTGATTTTTTGTTCCTTCAGAGATTTGTTTTTTCTGTTCACAAGCTTAAAATGTATTTTTGTGAGTTTTGCTTCTTGAAATTCAAAAATTTCACCAGAATATATCTAGGTGCTGCTATTTTTTCACTAATTCTCCATAGACACATAGTAAATGTGTCTTTAAAACTTGAAATTCCTGTCTTTCTTCATGTATGTCTTATTGTTGTTTCCTTTATTGTTCTATTTTTTTCTGTTTTCTTCTTGAAGGATACCAATTTTCCTCTTAGTCAGATCCTTGTTTTCTATAGACCACATCTATCATCCTATTGCTGAAAATTTTCCAATCATTTTCCTTTTCCTCTGCATTACAGAACGGTTTCTCAAGTGGTCCTCCACATTATTAATCAAATATTTAGTAGGTTCAATTTGGTTCTTCACTGCTTCTAGTGAGGTTTCCAATTCTGCTATAGAATTGCTAGCTTCTCTCCAGGATTTTCTTGATTCTACCAGCTCTATTATATCTTAGTCTGTGATCACATTTCATCTTTCACTCCTTTCATAGAATTTTAAAAATCTTTTCTTGAGAGTACAAATATTTTTCAGTAATAAATATTTTTAACATGTATATATTTTCCCTCTAGAACTTTGTTGTTTTCATCTGCTTACATTGCAGAATATTTTGTAGGTGCCATGTTTGTTTTCTTTTTCCCACATCAATGGGAAGAAGTATATTTAGGCCTGCTATTGGCCCCAAAGTAATATGAGCATATTTCCCTTCCATACGTTATTGCCCACCTACATACTGTTAGAAGTAGTAACATGTATGTACTGTTGTATATGCACCTATGTACTGTTATATGGAGTGCTAGAAATTTAACTAATTTAATTTTACACCACCAGTTGGGTGATCTAGTACATTGAGGGAAATAGCTGACACCAAGTGGTACAGGTCGTCCTCATTGAGGATATTGGTCTCTGTATACCTTTCACTGTGTTTAGCAAATCTTTTATGCCAAGGATCATTTTTCCACATTCAAATTACTCTCTGAGCTGGCCTCCTGTCCATGTTCATGATTAGGCTGTGTCTGGTGTCCATTTGATTGCTAGCTACTGTCTGGCCCAGCAGGCCAAGGTCCAAATACCTCTTGTGTTGTATAATGGTAATTGCCTTTAGACATTTCCATTCAGTTGCTTCTCAATGTAATTGTTCCACAGTGTTTAAAGGATTTCCCAAATAGAAAGTTCCTCATGTGTCCCATGGACCAACCTGGCCTCTAGCTGTCAACCCTCCAACTTCAGAAGTATTTATTTGTGTTCTGATAGGAACACTCTAACTTACAACTATACCACTTTCTCATGAAGAAGGATAAATTTTCCCTTAGTATCTTCCATTAATCACATTCTAGTCTACTTTATCTGGCAGAAATTCTCAAAGTTTAAAATATGTTTTAACTCCTTTATTTTAATTGAAAATTGGGAGAGTACAAATGATGTCTTTTCATTTTGCCATTGTGCCTCAAAGTCTAATTTCTCTCTTTTAAATCTCTAGGTATAGGTAGCTCATGCCTATAATCCCAGTGCTTTGGGATGCTGAGGCAGAAGGATCACTTGATCCTCGGCTCAAGATCAGCAGTTCAAGACCAGCCTAGGCAACACAGTGAGACCCTGGCTCTATAAAAAACAACAACAACAACAACAAAAACCAATAGAAATAAATACAAATCTCTAGTTATGATAGTTTTAGAAAATTCTTATATAAAACTTTTAAAAATAGATATTATTAAATAAAAATGAAGGTAAATAACATTAGATAATATATAAAATGTATACACATTATTATTGTAAAATATACATAACAAAGAGTTTACCATTTTAGCTATTTTTAGGTATACAGTTCAATGGTACTAAATACGTTCACACTGTTGTGCAAGTAGTATCACCATCCATCTCCAGAACTATTTTTATCTTCTCAAACTGATTATCAGAACCCTTTAAATAATAACTCTCCAGATGCCTTCTCTCCAGTCCTGGTAACCACCGTTCTACTTTCTCTCTGTATAAATTGAACTATTCTAGGTACTTTATTTAAGTGAAATTATAAAACATTTGTCTTTTTGTTTCTGGCTTATTTCACCTGGCATCATATTTTCAGTGTTTATCAGTGTTGTGGCATGTATCAGAATTCAAATCATTTTAAGACTAAATAATAATTCATTTTATTATACACAATTTTGTTTATCCATTCATCAATGGATATTTGAATTGTTTCTGCCTTTTGGCTATTATGAATAATGCTGCTAAAAACACTGGAGAATACTTGTTTGAGTCTCTGCTTTCAATTCTTTTAGATATATAACTACAAGTGGAATTATGGGATTATATGGCAATTCTATGTTTAATTTTTTGAGAAACTGACATATTGTTTTCACATTGAGTGTACCATTTTACATTCCCACTAGTAATGAACAATATTCCAATTGTTCCACATCCTCTCCAACACTTATTATTTTGTTTTTTAATAAGTTATCCTAAGGGACTCAGAATATATTTTTAATGAGTCACTGTCATATTCACAAATCCCTTTATCTCAGATTTACATATAAAAGGGTTGGGGAGCAATATTTGTCTGGAGAAAGACCTTTTACACTGTAAAAAAAAAAAATGCTTACATTGGCTATTTAACATGTGGCCCTAGCATCATTAGCAACGTATTCAAAGCAATTAGGCTAACAGGCTTGCACCACTACATCTCTGACTGGTACAGATCTGTCTCTAACTGCTTTAAGAACTTACTCTAACTGATAGCAAAAACAAAACAAAACAAAACAAAACGAAACAAAACAAAAAAACACACTTTTACAGGGGATGGGGAGACAGGCAGCAATGCCAGATATCTTTGTTCCTATCTTCATCTGCTCAAAAGATGAGTCAACCCATTTGCCTTAGTCAGGATTAGAAGAGCTAGGAGGGGATATAGATAAATAAGGAAATTAACTGCTTTAATTGTCACCTTGTGTTAACATATATATCTCTAAACCCCCCTTTCAACTCTCTTATTTTGTTGTGGAACCATCAAGCTTTTTCCCCCTTTTTTAATTTTGGAATCCATTAATCTTTCCTTACCATAAAACAGTCCTGTGCCAGAATCTGGTTCTTTTCTTAAGTGTCTAACATTGCAGCATATGGATATAGATTATGTAATAATAATATGTGCTACATTCCAAGGACTTATATTTTCTGCAAATATGTGAATAGCAAGTAATTTTGTATTGTTTTTTTTTTCTACTTTCAAGATAATATACTAATCAACAAGCTAAAACATTAACTTGGTATATTTCTTTGTGGTTTATAGACAGAACCTCTTCTTTTATTCATTTAAAAGTTTTAAAAAGTTATGTGCTGAAGGTAGCCACAATAGAAATAATATGTAAGTACCTAGCTTTTGGGGTAAAATTTTAGATTTGTTCTTTAAAAAACCAAAGATATTGAAGTCTAGTAAAAGATTTCCTAGTAACTAACTTCTGAACAATTTAATAGTGTCAATATTCTACCAGCCTTACATTTTTTGTTTGTCCCATACTGGTTGAATGTAGCCAAATAGCACACCCAGACTCAGGCTTCAGTCTCCTCTGTGCATAGTCAGTTACTGCCATTTATGAACAGAAGAGTTAGGCACTATCTTTTAAAACACACAAAGACAGGCACATGTAGAAGAAGCTCTGCACATAAGCGGAGTGTGTGTTATAATAATCACTAAGAATTTCTGAAACTCACATGTCAAAAAGTATAATGTTCACTTCACAGAATTTTTCAAATAGGAACACACAATCATTCTGGCTTTCCACTATAACCCGACTTTCACCTTCTTCAAAAAGAACTTTAAAAAAGGAAGAAGAAGAAGTGAAAAGGATATCCAAAGACATTTCTCATCAATAGCTACATGGTCTAGTATGTTTGTAATTCTATCCCCTTTTCCTTTATACCAAGTGAGTGATTAAAACCTGATGGGACAGGCAAGCAACATACTAACATCAAATCGCTGGGGTGTGTTCACAGAAATAGAAAAAAAATGGTCCTAAGCAGGCACAAAACAATTAATGCTGGAAAACTGTATAGGCAGCAAATGAAAACATCTCTGTCATTACAGGAGGAGGTTAAAAAGTTTAAGAAAATTTCTGAACAAAATTACTAAGACTAAAGCAATGAAACGGATTAATTTTTCAATTTTCTTGAAAAACAGGAGTCAACCTGTGACCCGGCTCCCCAGGTATTACATACAGGCCTCAAGAATACAATCATTTAGGAAGTAACCGCTTCAAAGAGTCCAGCTAAAACTACAAAGACGTGAAATTCCAGTCAGACACCAGAAATTCTTTGGGGAATAAAAGAATTTTATGACTCATAAGATGAAAATCTCCTGAATACTCACTAAAGTAATCTAATGAAGTATTGTCACTAGGAAAGGATTTTGATGAATTTATGTGTTATGCAGGTAAATATTATGCAAAACAAGAAATTGAACAAACGTGAACCTGTATTCATTTGTAAGTTTTCCTCTCAGAGTAAAACTAACTTTAAGGGGACCAGACTTTCCTGTGTGAAATGGCATTCTATAGGATGTCACATTTTTAACTTCTAGGATTCCAAGAAAAATTTCATAACCATTTTTTAAAAATAAAACAGGTCAGCTTAGGGGTAGATCCAGGATTCAAATGTGGGTCATTTTGAAGGTTCTTAGTCTTCAAATTTAATACAATTTGAAAGAAGCTATAAGAGCTGAAGGTAAAGGCTTAAGACAGATGCCAACGAAATAAGAAAGAAGGAGGTCAAGTTTTTCCTGGGGAAATTAACAAACAACAAAAAGCAGAGATGCTATCATTTTCTTGACTTTCAGACAATGCTTAAGCGTAGGAGAAAATCTACACCAAGGAGGCTACTCTGACCTTACTACTTTTTCCATTTTAACTTAATTCTAATTCAAAACTTTGCCTGTTCTACATGAAATTCTTTTCTAGTAACAGGTTGTAAAAATAGATCAAGCACCCAAATGCCCATCAATGATAGACTGCAGAGGGAAAATGTGGCACATATACACCATGGAATACTATGCAGCCATCAAAAACGATGAGTTCGTGTCCTTTGTAGGGACATGGATGAACCTGGAAACAATCATTCTCAGCAAACTGACACAAGAACAGAAAATCAAACACCACATGTTCTCACTCATAGGTGGGTGTTGAACAACGAGAACACATGGACACAGGGAGGGGAGCATCACACACTGCGGTCTGTCGGGGGGAACCAGGGGAGGGACAGCAGGGGGTGGGGAGTTGGAAGGGATAACATGGGGAGAAATGCCAGATATAGGTGATGGGGAGGAAGGCAGCAAACCACACTGCCATGTGTGTACCTATGCAACAATCTTACATGTTCTTCACATGTACCCCAAAACCTAAAATGCAATTTAAAAAAACAAGATATAAGAAAGTTAAAAAAAAAATAGAGCAAGCAATGAAAGCCCTCTGTTTCATATTTCCCAGTGACAAACAGGGTATAATGTGCAATAAGTATTATAACTACATGTTAGATTGCAAATTGCTCTTATTTAATTTGGTCTAGTGCTTAGCTGCACCTCTGAAACATCAGTCTGCATCCTTCTATTTTGGTTTGATTCTACAGTCCACTTAAAACAGTAAATGTTTACATTAAAAGGACAAGAGAATATGTGATGTATTTTAACTGTCAAAAGTGTTGTGAACAGCAGCAGCTGGAAGAAGAATGTGTTGTCCACTTTACTGTTATCCTGAAGCCTTTCAGATTCTTCAGATGAGCAGTTATATCCTTCAGTACTCAGGAAAGAAGGAAGGAGGAAATTGCCTTGTCATCTCTGAAAAAAATGTAGTAAAATTTTTAGAATTTACATGTGATCTTTGCATTGGATTCTACACTAACTTTCTGCTAGCGCAGAGACTGAACTGGTCACTGGAAATGGAGCTCTTCTTTAGTTATTTTAGCTCCCTGGATCATACTGAGACAAAAACCAGAAGCAAATGAAAGGAGCTCCATCTAGGGCTTTGCTTAGAGGTCTGTATGAACTGTGTATATCCAGTTCCTCTGCAATCATCATTCACATCATCCTGAATTCATTATGATATGGCTGTTGTTAAGGGCCTACCCATAAGACCAAACATTGAAAACAAGTTGTTTCCCTTAATGTTTCCAGATCTGGTAAAATTCCACTAATAAGACTGAAGAGAGAAATGTATGACACTCTTACTCTTATTGCAGTGGCTCCAGTGGGAACATAGCTGGAGAGAAAGGAAGTCTAAAGTTATACTGAAGGCTAAGGACAATACGTGCAGAATTAGATTTCAGATTTGACACATTTAGTTCAAGAAATATTTGAAGGTGGACAAAAGCCTGCATGATCCAACTCCTGCCTACCTCTCCAGACACATCTCGAACCACTCTTCCCCCTGTGCTTCAACCACTCTGGTCTTCTTTTGATTCCTGCAAAATATCAAGGACTTGCTTTTTCTTCTGCTTTGAACACTCACCTAAGCTCTTCATGTGGTTGTATTCTCATACTTTTGACCTTAGCTCAGATATTACCTCCCCAATGAGGCTTTCCATGAAATGCCTATGTAAATAAGTGTCTCCCTCTATCCACCACCATCATTCCCTATCACAGCATCAAGGATATCAAAATTAAATAAACCCTTTCTATTTCCTGTATGGCTCCTATCAAATATCATCCCATTTACTTGTTTTCTTTTTTAGTAACTCCTTAACAGCAGGAGCCTTGTCTGTTTGTCACTGTATCTCCTGTCCCTCAGATATTGACTTAATGGATGTGTTTAAAACTATGCTAGAGGCCAAGAGTAAAACAACATGCAGCCACACAGTACGGCCCTCAAAAAACTCATAAAGGCAGCTGGGTGTGGTGGCTAACTCATATAATCCCAGCACTTTGGGAGGCCAAGGCAGGCGGATCACCTGAGGTCTGGAGTTCGAGACCAGCCTGACCAACATGGAGAAACACCATCTCTACTAAAAATACAAAATTAGCTGGGCGTGGTGGCACATGCCTGTAATCCCAGCTACTCAGGAGGATGAGGTAGGAGAATCACTTAAACCCAGGAGGCAGAGGTTGTGGTGAGCCGAGACAGTGCCGTTGCACTCCAGCATGGGCAACAAGAGTGAAACTCCATCTCAAAAAAATTATATATATAAAGACAATGGAGACTGGTAAGTAAGCATAATACACTAAGACAACTGTTTTACAAGGGGCACATTAAGTCTAGTCAAAAGAAATCCCATGTCTATCTTATTGGGAAAAAAAGTATATTCCAAGAGAGGACACCCTGTATGTAGGAGCACAGAAACAACAGTAACAGCACAGTGCACTCTGGGGAATTCATTTGGGTTTTCTAAAATACCAGTTACTAAAGATGGGAGTGGGGGAGTCGAGAAATTGATCACAGACAGAGAATGGTCCAGGTTATGAAAGCCTTTGACTGCATGCAAAGAAAGTGATAGTTCATCCTGTAGTTAATTAGAAGCCCCTGGAAAAACTCTGGGCAGAAGTGTTGCATGATCAGATTTGCTAATGCCAATAATGTCATACTCCTCTTTGTAAACTTATTTTTAAAAACTCACTCAATTAGGGCAGGGCCTGAGTCTACACTGTACCTTATATACTCAATGCCCAGTTCATTAGAGCTGGTGTTCAACTGGTGTTTAAAAGAAGGAATAAATAATAGAGATGTAACCACATTGGCAGAGTAGGAGATATCAGCCTTCTCCCTTTAGCATCCCCCCCCAAAATAAACATAGAGAGCTATCTACAAACAAAATATCCCAGAGTCCCTAAGATCCTATCAAAGATTTTGCAATAATACAGTGGAGCAAAAAAATATACACACAGAAAATAAATTACTGGTAAGATCAGTATACCTGAGATGCCAGGAGATTGCCAGGAATAGATGAATAGCAGAGGCTGCCTGTATCAGCCATGTGGTGGAGACCACCATGGTCCTCAGCAGCCTGTTCTGCAGATGACAACACTATCTTTTGCCACTAAGATAACAAACCAGTATTCTTCATAGGGAACCCGAGAGGAGGACACAGCTACACACACTTCTCCAACCCAAGAAGTGGTTACTGTTGAGCTGCTTCAGAAAGGAGCTACCAACTCTCCAAATCCCATATGTGCGTCAACTCTGGACACCTCTTGAGTCCTCACACTCTAGACCTGGACTCTGTGGCTGCATTAGGTTCGTCCACATTTCAGACACTGGAGCATTTCAGACACTGAAGCTTGTTATTATCATAGCAAGCTACTTTGTACCCCAGGATCTAGAGTTAAGCTCTTGCTGTGCATGACTGCACTCCAGGCACCAGCTCAACCACCACAGAGAGCTAGGCCCTGCTCTGACTCCAAAGCCACTGTAACTGCACACATTTTTGCTCTAGTTTTTGACTCCCCAGCTACTTTACAAGAATCTGAGCCTTACATACTGTTATCAATGTGACAGAATGGCTGCATACTGGACACCAGTGCCATTATGCCCCAGATCCCAGAGCCATATTCCCTCCCTGTGTGCCTGTGCTTTGGGCCTCAGCTCCATGGCTGCTCCATGGGCACCACTGATCAGACACGAATGCCACACCAAACTGCAAGTGGGCCTGAAAGCCAAATCCAGTGCCAGTGGAAATCCCCTGAGCCACAACTTCCTCAGTGGAAAAAGAGATCAGGAGGACCTTAATTGCCATTATCATAAAAAACCCAGAAACCCTCAGGGCCACTGTGGACATCCACAGCATCAGCTGCTGAGTATCACTGCAATCTGCATCAACATTGACCTCAGCTGACAGATTTACAGAGACATCCACAGCTGCACCCTCACTGGTGCTAGAATTGCTATATCCCCCACTCAGCAAGTTTCCTGGATGCCCCACATAAAAGAAGGTCTTTCCACAGAAAAACTAGCCCATAAAATCTAGAAGAGGTGACTGTTCCACCAAATGTGCAAATATTAACATAAGGCAACAAGAAACATAAAAAACCAGGGAGACATACCACTACCAAGAGAACACAATAATTTTCCAATAGGTGATCCTAAAGAAATGAAGATATGCAAACTGCTTGAAAGAATTCAAAATAATTCTTTTAAGGAAGCTCAGCAAACTTCAATACAATATAGAGAAACAATTCCATAAGATTAGGAAAACACTGTATAACCAAAACAAGAAATTTAACAGAGATTAAAATTATATTACAAAAAAAATTATGAAGCTGAAAAACACAAAGAATAAAATTTAAAACTCAATAGAGAAGCATAAACAGCAGAACTGATTAAGCAGAAGAAAGAATCTGTGAACTCAAAGACAAGTTATTTTTAAAAATACAGTCAGAATAAAAGAAAAAGAATGAAAAGAAATAAAGAAAGCTTAAAGGATTTATCAGATAGTATCAAAAGATAAAATATTAACGTTATAGAATTTTGGAAAGAATAAAAAGACAAAGAGCCAGAAAGCTTATTTGAAGAAATAATAACAGAAAACTTTCCAAATCTACGGAAAGATACAAATATCCAGGTATAGGAAGGTAAAAGGTCATCAAGCAGATTCAATCCAAGTAAAACTACAGCAAGACATATTATAATCAAACTGTCAAAAATTAAAGACAGAGAGAATTCTGAAAACAGCCAGAGAAAAAAAGCAATCACATTTAAGGGAATTCCAATAAGGCTCGCAGTACACTTCTCAGCAGGAACCTTATAGGCCAGTAGAGTCCAGTGATATAAGTGCAGGGGGAGGAGGGGACTGCCAATCAAGAATGTCCAGCAAATCTGTCCTTCAAAAAAAAAAGAGATAAACACTTTCCCAGATAAGCAAAAGCTAAATGAGTTCAACATCACCAGACCACCCTAAAAGAAATGCTAAAGGAAATACTTTAAACTTAGCAAACAGACAAAAAGTAGCAACATAAAAACAACAGGTCGGGGGCAGCGGCTCACATCTGTAATCCCAGCACTTTGGGAGGCTGAGGCGGGCGGATTGCTTGAGGTCAGGAGTTCAACACCAGCTTGGCCAACCTGGTGAAACCCCGTCTCTACTAAAAATACAAAAAATTAGCCAGGCGTAGTGGTGCATGCCTGTAGGCCCAGCTACTCAGGAGGCTGAGGCAGGATAATTGTTTGAACCTGGGAGGCAGAGGTTGCAGTGAGCCAAGATGGCACCACTGCACTCCAGCCTGGGTGATAGAGCAAGACTCCATCTCAAAAACAAAAACAAACAACAAAAAAAATTACAGTATGAAACTCACTGATAAAAGTACACTGAGTACTTAAATTTAGAATACTTTGATGCTGTAATGATGGTGTGTAAATCATTTGTATTTTTAGTATGAAAGTTAAAAGACAAAATTATTAAAAATAATAGCTACAATAATTTCCTGAGAGATATAGAATAAAACAGATGTAAACTGTAACAGCAAAGTATAAAATGTGGGAGAGAAGGGTGGAGAAAAAGTGTAGGATTTTGTAATATAATCAAAGTTAACTTGTTATCAGCTTAAAATAGCCCATTATGATTATAATATGTTTTATATAAGTCTCATAGTAGTCACAAAACAAAAAACTAAAATAGATATACAAAAGGTAGAGAGTAAGAAATCAAAAATACCACTAGAGAAAATGACCTACTTACAAAAGAAAATCATAAAAGAGAAAGGAAGAAATGAATCTATAAAACAATCAGAAAATATTTTTTAATGGCAGTAAGTCTTTAACTATCAATAATTACCTTGAATGTAAATGAATTAACTTCTCCAATCAAAAGACAGATTGGCTGAATGAATCAAAACACAAGACCTAACTATATTCTTCCTATAAGAGATTTACTTCACCTTCACCTATAAGGACACACATAAATTAAGAATAAAAGGATGGAAAAATATATTCCATGCAAATAGAAACCAAGAAAATATGTATAGCTATACTTAGATAAAATGAATTAAAAGTCAAAAACTGTAAAATGAGACAAAGAAGGCCATTATATAGTGATAAAGCAGTAAATTCTTCAAGAGCACATAACAATTGTAAATACACACACACACACACACACACACACACATACACACACACACATATATATATATATACACACACATATACTCACATATATATGTGACCAAAACCAGAGGACCTAAATATATATATATAAAGCAAATATTGATACAAATGAAGGGAGAGATAGACTATAGTAAAATAATAACAAATAACTTCAATATTTCCACTTTCAACAGCAGACAGATCAACCAGACAGAAAGTCAATAAGGAAAACACTGGACTCAAACTACGCTTTACACCAAACAGACCTAACAGACATACAAAACATTCTATGCCACAGCAGCATAATACACATTCTTTTCAAGCACAAGTGGAACATTCTCCAGGACAGATCATATGTTAGGCCCCAAAACACATCTTAATAAATTTAAGAAAACTAAAATAATATCAGCCATCTTTTCCAACCACTATAATTGAAACAAAAAATCAATAATACGAGGAACTTCAGAAAATTCAGACATGTGAGGAATTTAAACAGCGTGCTCTTAAACAACAAAATGGTCGAAGAAGAAATTAAAAAGAAAATTTAAAAAATCTCAAAATAAAAATAGAAACACAACATCCTGACACTTATAGGATGTAGAAAAATCAGTTCTAAGAGGAAAGTGTATATCAATAACTGCCTCCATCAAAATAAAAGAAAGATCTCAAATAAACAGCCTAACGTTACATCTCAAGGAACTAGACAAAGAACAAACTAGACCAAAAGTAAGCAGAAAGAAGAAAATAATAAAATTCAAAGCAGAAATAAATAGAGACTAGACAAAAAGGACACATTCAATAAAATCAAGTTGTTTTTTTAAAAAAATAAAACAGATCAACAAACCCTTAGGTAGATTAAGAAAAAAAAAAAAGACAACAAAATCAGAAATAAAAGAGAAGGTATTACACAAATACCACACAAATACAAATGATCATAAGTCTACTATGAACAGTTATATGCCAAAAAATTGGATGACCTAGAAGAAATTAATAAATTCCTAGACACATACAGCATACTAAGACTAAATTATGAGGTAAAAGAAAATGTGAAAAGACCAATAACAAGGAAGGCTATTGAATCAGTAATAAAGTGTCTCCCATCAAATAACATCCCAGGATCTGATTGCTTCACTACTGAATTCTACCAAACATCTAAAGAAGTACTAATACCAATACCAATCCTTCTCAAACTCTTTCAAAAAATTGAAGAAGTGTGAATACTTTTAAACATATTTATGAGGCCAACATTACTCTGATATCAAAGTCACACAAGACATTATAAAAAAACAAACTATAGGCCAATATCCTTGATGAATATAGACATAAAAATTCTAAACAAAATATTAGAAAACTAAATTGAACAACACATTAAAAGAATGGTTCATCATGATCAAGTGAGATTTATCCCTAAGGTGCAAAGATGGTTCAACATAACCAAAACAATAATATCATACACCACATTAACAGAATGAAGGACGAGAACCCTACGATCACCTCAACAGAAGTAGAAACAGCACTGAACAACTTCGACATTCTTTCAAAATAAAAACTCTCAACAAATTACGTGTAGCAGGTATGTGCCTCAGCAACACAATAAAGGCCATATATGACAAGCTTACAGCTTAAATCATACTCAAGGGTGAAAAGTTGAAAGCATTCCTTCTAAGAGCTGAAACAAGACAAGGATGCCTACTCTTCCCACTTCTATTCGACACTGTAAGAGAAGTCCCAGTCAGAGTTAGGCAAAAAGATGAATAACAAAAAGCACCTAAATTGGAAAGGCAGAAGTTAAACTGTCCCTGTTTGCAGATGAAATAATCCTATATAGAAAAAACCCACCAACACGGTGGCTCATACCTGTAATCCCAGCACTTTGGGAGGCCGAGTCAGATGGATCACCTGAGGTCAGGAGTTTGAGACAAGCCTGGTCAACATGGTGAAACCCCATCTCTACTAAAAATACAGAATTAGCCAGGCATGGTGGTGCACGCCTGTAATCCCAGCTACTTGGGAGGCTGAGGCAAGAGAATCACTTGAACCCAGGTGGCGGAGGTTGCAGTGAGCCAAGATTGTGCTGTTGCACTCCAGCCTGGGCAAGAAAAAAAAAAAAACAAAAAAAAAAGAAAAAGAAAAAGAAAAAGAAAACCCTAAAGATGCCACTGAAAACCTGTTAGAACTAATAAATTTGGTAAAGTGGGAAGATACAAAATCAACATACACAACTCAGTTACATTTCCATATGCTAATAATGAACCACTCAAAAAAGATAACAAGAAAACTATCCCATTTACAATAGCATAAATAAAATACTTAGAAATAAATTAAACTATGGAGGCGAAAGAACTGTACCCTGAAAACTATAAAACATTGATTTAAAAAATTGAAGAAGATACAAATAAACAGAAAGATATCCTATGTTCATGGATTAAAAAAATTATTACTGTTAAAATGTTCATACTACCCATAGCCATCTACAGATTTAATGGGATCATTTCAAAATTCCAATAATAATTTAACTATACATTTAAAAATAGCTAAAAGAGTATAATTGAATTGTTTATAACACAAAGGATAAATACATGCGGTTATGAATACTATACACTGTATGCCTATATCAAAATATCCCATATACCCCATAAATATATATACATACTACATACTCACAAAATTAAAAATTAAAAATTTTCAGGTCCTAAATATATTTGTTAATTTTCTACCTCCATCATCTGTTTAATACTGGCAATGGAGTGTTAAAGTCTTTCCTTATTATTGTGGGGGAGTCTAAGTCTCTTTGTCAGTCTCTAAGGACTTGCTTTATGAATATGGGTGCTCCTGTGTTGGATGCATATATATTTAGAATAGTTAGGTCTTCTTATTGAATTGAGCCCTTTGCCATTATATAATGCCCTTCTTTGTCCTTTTTGATCTTCATTAGTTTAAAGTTTGTCTAAAAATAGAATTGCAACCCTTGCTTTTTTTCTGATTTCCATTTGCTTGGTAGATTTTCCTCCATCCCTTTATTTTGAGGCTATGCATGTCATTGCATGTGAGCTGGTCTCTTGAAGAAAGTATACTATTTGCTGGGTTGTTTCTTTATACAGCTTGACTTTTAAATGGGGCATTTAGCCTGTTTACATTCAAGGTTAATGTTAATATGTGTGGATTTGATCCTGTCATTGTGTTGTTAACTGCTTATTTTGCCAACTTGTTTATGTGGCTGCTCTATAGTGTCACTATTCTGTATATTTAAGTGTGTTTTTGCACCAGCTGGTAATGGCCTTTCCTTTCCATATTTAGAGCTCCTTTCAAGATTTCTTATAAGGCAGGTCTAGAGGTAACAAACTCCTTTGGCATTTGCTTCTCTGAAAAATATCTTATTCTCCTTCACTGAAGAATTTTAGTTTGGCTACATATAACATTAAGTGTAAAACCCAAAACTATAAACACTCTAGGTTGTCTTCTAGACAACATAGACAATTCCATTCTGGACATAGAAACTGTCAAAAATTTCATGATGAAGATACCAAATGCAATCACAACAAAAGCAAAAACTGACAAATGAGATCTAAGTAAACTTAAGAGCTTCTTTACAGCAAAAGAAACCATCAACAGAGTAAACAGACAACCTACAGAGTGGGAGAAAATATTTGCAAACTATGCATCTGACAAAGGTCTAATAGCCAGCACCTATAAGGAACTTAAACAAATTTACAAGAAAAAAACAAAAAAACACATTAAAAAGTGGCAAAGGATATGAACAGACACTTTTCAAAAGAAGACATGCATGTGGTCAACTAGCATGAAAAAAAGCTCAATAGTGCTGATCATCGGAGAAATGCAAATAAACACCACAATGAGTTACCACCTCACAAGAGTCAGAAAGGCCATTATTTAAAAGTTAAAGTATAAAAGATGCTGGCAACATTGCAGAAAAAAAAGGAATGCTTATACAATGCTGGTGAGAGTGTAAATGAGTTCAATCATTGTGGAAAGCAGTGTGGCAATTCCTTAAAGAACTAAAAACGGAACTACCATTACACCTGGCAATTTCATTACTGAGTATATACCCAAAAAAATATAAATGGTTCTACCATAAAGACACACGCACGCTAATGTTCACTGCAGCACTATTCACAATAGCAAAGACATTGAATCAACCTAAATGCCCATCAATGGCAGATTGGATAAAGAAAATGTGGCACATATATACCAAGGGATACTATGAAGTCATTAAAAAAAAAAACCAAAATCATATCATATACAGGAACATGGATGGGGCTGGAGGCCATTACCCTTAGCACACAAGAACAGAAAATCAAACACCGCATGTTCTCACTTATAAGTAGGAGCTAAATGATGAGAACACATGGACACAAAGAGAGAAACAACAGACACTAGGGCCTACTTGAGGGAGCAGGGCGGGAGGAGGGAAAGAATCAGAAAAATCACTATTGGGTACTAGGCTTAGTACTGGGGTGACAAAATACTCTGTACAACAAGCTTCTGTAACATGATTTTACATATATAACAAACCTTCACATTTACCCCCAAACTGAAAATAAAAATTTTTTAAAAATAACTTAAATTTTAAAAATAATAAAAATTTTTAAAAATTCTAATGACATATTAAACAGAAATAGAAAACAATCTTAAAATTTGCATGAAACCACAAGTGACTCCCATATAGCCAGACCAGTATTGAGAAAAAAAAAAAAAAAAAAAAAAAAAAAAAAAAAAAAAAAAAAAAAAAAAAAAAAAAAAAAAAAGCTGAAGGCATCACATTACCTGATGTTAAAATCTGCTACAAACCTATAATAAACAAAACAGCATCATAGTACTGGCATAAAAACAGACACATAGAGCAATGGAATAAAATAGTCTGTAAATAAAGCTACAAACTTATGGTCAATTTATTTTTTAAAAAGATGCCAAGAACACACAATGAGGAAAGGATATTCTCTTCAGTGCTTTTTAAAAAAACTACATATCCACATTCAGAATAAAATTAGAGCCTCATCTCACAAATAAAAATCAACTAAAGGTCATTGGCAAAGACTGAGTCCTCTCCTCTCACTTTCCTCCCCAGACAGCATAAACTTCACCACTCACTTCACCTTCTCCACCAGCTACCCATCCCTGGGCTCTGTACAGGTGTCCAGCTATGGCACCTGGCCAGGCAGCAACACAGCCAGCGTCTATGCAGGTGCCGGGAGCTCTGGTTCCTGAATCTCCATGTCCTACTCCACCAGCTTCTGCAGCAGCTTGGGGTCCAGGGGCCTGGCCACTGAGATGGCCAGGGATTTGGCAGGAATGGGAGGCATCCAGAATGAGAAGGAGACCATGCAAAGCCTCAAGACCACCTATCCTCCTACCTGGAGACTGAGAACCAGAAGCTGGAGAGCAAAATCTGGGAGCACTTGGAAAAGAAGGGAACCCAGCTCAGAGACTGGGTCCATTACTTCAAGACCATCAAGAACCTAAGGGCTCAGATCTTCACAAATACTGTAGACAATACTTGCATCATTCTGCAGATCAACAATGCCAATTTTGCTGATGATGACTTTAGAGTCAAGTATGAGACAGAGCTGGCTATGTGCCAGTCTGTGGAGAGCAACATCCATGGGCTCTGCAAGGTCACTGACAACTCCAAAGTCACTCAGCTACAGCTGAAGACAGAGATTGATGGTCTCAAGAAGGAGCTGCTCTTCATGAAGAATCACAAAGAGGAAGTAAAAGGCCTACAATCCCAAATTGCCAGCTCTGGATTGACCATAAAGGTAGATGCTCCCAAATCTCTGGACCTCGCCAAGATCATGGTAGACATGTGGGCCCAATACGATGAGCTGGCTCAGAAGAACCAGGAGGAGCTGGACAAGTACTAGCCTCAGCAGAGTGACGAGATCACCACAGTGGTCACCACACAGTCTGCCAAGGTTGGAGCTGCTGAAATGACACCAACGGAGCTTTCACATACAGATCAGTCCTTGGAGATTGACCTGGACTCGATGAGAAATCTGAAGGCGAGCTTGAAGAACATCCTGAGGGAGGTGGAGGCCTGGTATGCCATGCAGATGGAGCAACTCAACAGGATTCTGCTGCACCTAGAGCCAGAGCTGGCACAGACCAAGGCAAAGGGGCAGCACCAGACTCAGGAGTACGAGGCCCTGCTGAACATCAAGGTCAAGCTGGAGGCTGAGATAGCCACCTTCTGCCACCTGCTGGAAGACGGTGACGACTTTGATCTTGGTGGCACCCTGGACAGTAGTAACTCCATGCAAACCATCCAAAAGACCACCACCCACCCGATAGTGGATGGCAAAGTGATGTCTGAGCCCAACGACACCAAAGTTCTGAGACATTAAGCCAGAAAAAGCAGGGTACCGTTTGGGGAGCAGGAAACCAACAAAAAGTTCAGAGGTTAAAAAAAAAATCAATTCAAATTGAATTAAAAATGTAAAGATAAGGCCGGGTGCGGTGGCTCACGCCTGTAATGCCAGCACTTTGGGAGGCCAAGGCGGGTGGATCACGAGGTCAAGAGATCGAGACCATATTGGTCAACATGGTGAAACCCCGTCTCTACTAAAAAATTACAAAAAATTAGCTGGGCATGGTGGTGCATGCCTGTAATCCCAGCTACTCAGGAGGCTGATGCAGGAGAATTGCCTGAACCTAGGAGGCGGAGGTTGCGGTGAGCCGAGATCGCGCCATTGCACTCCAGCCTGGGTAACAAGAGTGAAACTCT
>NW_016107877.1:86490-100278 GCF_001604975.1 Cebus imitator | reverse complement strand
ATAACAACTGAAACTGTAAAAACTACTAGAACAAAAAAGGAAAAAGTACCATGATATTGGTCTGGGCAATATTTTTTTTTTTCTGTAACTCCAAAACACAAGCAACGAAAGGTAAAATAGACAAATAGCATTATATCAACTAAAAAGTTTATGCACAGCAAAGGAGAAAACAGAATAAAGATACAACCGACAGGAGAGAAGAAAATCTTTGCAAAGCTCACAATGGATAAGAGTGTAATATACAAAATATAAGATAAGGAACTCCAACAAGTCAATAATAAGAAAATAACCCAATTTAAAAATGGACAAAGGACTTGACAGATAAACTTCCAGAAACCCTGTCTCTACTAAAAATTCAAAAATTAGCTGGGTGTGGTGACATGCGCCCGTAATCCCAGCTACTTGGGAGGCTGAGGGAGGAGAATCGCTTGAACTTGGGAGGCGGAGGTTGCAGTGAGCTGAGATTATGTCATTGCACTCCAGCCTGGGCAACAAGGGCAAAACTGTGTCCCAAGATCCAGTGAAGATGTGGAGAAAAGGGAACCCTTATACACTGTTGATGAGAATGTAAATTAATACAGCCATTATGATAAAAAATTAAAAACAGATCTACCATATGATCCAGCAACCCACTACTGAGTATATATCCTAAGGAAATGAAATCAGTCTGTTGAGATATCTGCAATCCCATGTTTATTGCAGCATTATTCACAATAACTAAGATGTGGAATCAACCTAAGTGTCCATCAATAGATGAATGGATACAGAATGTGGTATATAATCACACAATAGAATGTTATTCATCCTTTAAAAAGAAGAAAATCCTGTCATTTGAACAACTTGGAAGAACCTGAAGGATGTTATGTTAATTGAAATAAGCCAGGCACAGAAAGACAAATACCATATGATCTAACTTATATATGGAATCTAATAAAGTTTAACTCATAGAAACAGAGTAGAATGGTGGTTACCAAGGGTAAGGGGTAGGGAGCCTGGGGAGATGTTGGTCAAAGACACAAAATTTCAGTCAGGAGAAATAAGTTCAAGAGACCTATTGTACATCATGGTGACTACAGTAAATAACAACCTATTATATGCTTGAAAATTGCTAAGAGAGTAGATTTTATGTATTTTCACTAAAAATCATAATTATGTGAGGTAGTGCATATGTTAAAAATAGCTTGATTTAGCCATTCCACAATTTATACTTATGTCAAAACACCATGTTGTACACCATAATTATATACAATTTTTACTTGTCAGTTAAAAAAGGAAATTAACAAAAGAAAATAAACCATTATAATCTATTATCTTCTTACAAACACAGTAAAAGTTAGAGGTAAAGTCTTCAAGGACTATTCCTCATTTACCTGCCTGCTAATGTCATTAATCCCCTTAATGAGGGGCAAATTTCAATTAGGCTAAGTGTTATAGGACAAATAACTGAGGCACAGGCAAAATACTAATTAAAATTCATAATAAAAATGTATGAATAAACCATGATCTTATAGTTGAACAAATGAATGTGTCTTGATTTGGAAACTAATAACGAGGGTCTTCCAGAATCAGAAAGTAAACTAGAATCTATTAAAGAGGATACAGTACTTTTTATTTTATTAGAGAAAGAGGTGCATGTGCCTGTAGTGGTTGTGTTGCATGAGCAGGGGATAAAATGGATCCTGTATATGAATTTACCAATATAAACCAAGATGTACTCAAACCCAGCCAGGGCCAAAATAGAAAGAGAATCCAAGGCTACACACTATCGAATTGGCAATGGAAGGGCAACTGTAGACCTTTAGGTTTCCCTGCCAGTACATGTTCCTCTCACGAGTGTCACAAAGGATAATATGGTTACATGCTAAGTAACAATAATTAGGTCAACTATTGCCTGCATTATGGTACTAGTGGCACCTTAATATTATAGTGGAGCTGAAAAATTCCTATCACCTAGTGACATCTTAACCATCATAACATCTTAATGCAACGGATTACCTTTTCTTTGTTTAGATATGTTCAGATACATAAACACTTACCAGTTATAATTGCCTAGAGTATTCAGTACAGTAGCATACTATGCAGGTTTGTAGCCTAAAAGCAATAGGCTATATACCACAAAGCCTTGGTGTGTAGTAGGCTATCCCACCTAGGTTTATATACATTCTCTGATGTTCACACAATGACAAAATCACCTAATGACAGACTTCTTCAAACGTATTCCCATCATTAAGCAACATATCTATACATTGTTACATGGGGTCACAAACAGTCCTGGAATACCTAATGGATAGGTGTTTTTCAAATTCCAGGACTCTAGTTAGTATGAGGAGATAGAATCACAACCAGGGCAAGTCTTCCTGTATTCTGAGTGATGAAGAAGGGATGTATGTACACAGGCATAACTATGTATGTACACAGGAGCTAACAGTGAATGGGGAACATTTCCCCAAGTGCTGATTTAGAAATGGGAAAAAACAAAAGCAAAGTTGTACCAAAGGACTGGCTTCCTTTAAGATGTATCCAAGTTGACTGAGACAACAAGCAAACCATTTGTAAGATGCCTCTGGGCTTTTTCATGCCTTATCCTCTGTACTTGTTGACCCACTTTGCATACATGGTGAACTTTGTTCACACTCACTGATCCTCCCTGGAGGCCCCACCTTACCCAAGTATGCACACACATAGGGCCAGATTTTGATTTGGCATTGCTCTCTGGATTTTGAACTGGTGGCCAGGGATGCAGTCCTTAGGTATTAGGCTGAGAATTTGCAAGACACAACTTGGCATTATAAGTCTGCCAGGGGCAGAAGTGAGGGTTAAATCCATCAGTCTTCTAAGGTCATGCAGAGAAGTTGATCTAGGATAGGGATGGTAAACCCTTTGGGAACTGTGCAGTCTACCTTTTTTTCAGTCTAATTTTTAGACCAGAAAACAGAAGAGAATCACACCCTTGACACAATGGTAGAAGCATATTGAGTAAACAATCTTATATTCTACTAGTTCAACAAATGCTTATTCCAATTTCTCTAAATTGTCTTGTAAGACCAGTAGAAATTTCAGTTTTGTGCCTCAGGACCTACACAACCTGAAACAGTGTTAAGCAGGGTCCTAACCCAGGTGCTATCTATGGGACATAAGAATCTGTCCTCCCTGTAGGTTGCAGGCTACAAACTTCAAGAGTCCATGGCCTTCTATCAAACATTATCTCTCAAAACTCCAGGCAGCCATCTGAGGCTGCTGTCAGAACAAGCTGGAGAGATTCTAGATCAGCTTTCTCATAGCTCATGGAAAGAAATTCCTCTCTTGAGAAACCAGGAAATTAAGTAAAATTGCAATGACCTCACTTGGAGGCAGAGGGGTTTGGTCAAATTATAAAGCATCCTAAAGAGTAGTCAGTTTACCACTTTTGCTTGGAAGATACTGTTGTCTTCTTGAATTTCCTCCTATCTCACAGCTACTCCCTCCGTGTATCCTGTGCTGGTTCCTTCTCTTTCTCCAACTTCCAAATAGTGCAATGCCCCCACGCTCTGATCCTAATCTCTAACTAAAGCCATACCCCAGTGGTTATCTTAGTCACTCTCACAGCTTTATATATCACCTGTATATCTCATGTATATCTTATCTCAAATTTTTATCTCTAGTCTAGCTTTCTCTTCTAAACTCCCACATGTATATAACATTTCCATGGGGATGACCCATAGACACCTCTAACTTAACATGTTCAAAACTGAATTACTGATTTCCCTCCCCGCTCCCCCAGGCCCCTGCCTAAATTTATTCTACCTGAAATCTTCCTCATTTTTATTGCTGCAACTCCATCTTTCTGGTTGCTGAGGCAGGAAACCTTGAGGTTTTCCTCGACTCCTTTCTCACACAACTCATTTCCTAGTGGGAAATACTATTGGCTCCATGTTTAAATTACAGTCATGTGTTGCTTAGTGATGGGGATGTGTTCTTAGTGAGAAATGGGCTGTTTATTTTGTTATCATATAAACATCACACAGTAAATTTACATAAACATAGGTGGTATAGTCTGCTACACACCTCGACTACATGCTATCGCCTATTGCTCCTAGGTTACAACCTGCATGGCATGTTGCTGTACTGAATACGGTAGGTGACTGCAGCACAATGGTAAGTATTTGTGTACCTAAACATATGTAAACACAGAAAAGGTGAAGCAAAAATAGGGTATCATAATCTTATGGGACCACCATTGTATATGCGATCCAGCCGTTGACTGAAATATGATTATGAGGTGCATGACTATGTATCAAGAAACCCACCATACCTCATTCCTTTAGCTGCTACCACCTGATGTGAGCTACCGTTCTCCCCAGGCTGTATTACTGCAACGGCCTTCTAATTATTCTCTCTGCTTTCACCTGCGGCTCTCTACAGCTTATTCTGTATATAACAGCCAAAGTGAGCTTTTCAAGATAGAAGTCCCATGTCACTCCTCTATTCAAAACCAGCTGGTGGTTTCCTGTTTTACTCAGAGTAAAATCCAATGTGTTCACTGTGGCCTAAAATCCCCTATAGGACCTGACCTTCATTTCCTCTCTGACCTCCTGCTACCCTCCTCCTCACTCACTCAACTACAGCAATACTGGCCTGCTTCTCTGTTCTTCATAAAAACCAGATATATATTTATCATAAGGCCTTTGTACTGTTTCCCCCAGGCTATCTACATTTTCAGCTTCCTTGTCTTCTGCATATGTTTGCTTTGATGTCTTTTTCTCCCTGAGATCTACTCTGATCCTGTTGAAACTGTGACTGTACCCCTGTCTTTTCTAGCATTTCCAATCCCCCTTATTCTGCTGGGGTTTCTTTTAATAGCAGTTACCTCCTAATATATTTTAAAATGTAGATACTTAGCATGCATTTCTTTGTCTGCCTGCCTCCCGCCCCCAACTAGAATTTAAGATCTGCAGACAGGGTTTCACTATGTTGTCCAGGCTGGCCTCAAGTGATCCACCTGCTTTAGCTTCCCAAAGTCCTGGGATTACAGGTATGAGCCACCAAACCTGGCCTGAGCTGGAGTTTCAATACAAAGTCCATGCGCCTAATCATTTCCCTAACAAAATGCCAACAAGCATTGATCTGGTGCCAAACAGAAAACAACATAAATAAATCTAAAAACATATCAACCAGATAAAATAAGATGATCTAATATCCTTAATATACAAAGCGATCTTACAAAGCAATAAAGTATATAATACCCCCATAAAAAATACACAAATGACAAGCTAAAACAGGAACCAGAACATCTCAAAGTCAAAGAACAGTACTATAAAATTATCCAAAGTTCAGTATTTCTTCACTGAGGGCTGTCAGGCAGCAACTAAGTAGGCATTTGCTTTTTTGATAGGAAGTCAGGCAACCAAGCAAAGAAGGATGCTGACTTCAAGAGTATTTATGATAAAGCAGCTACTATCTGCTAGATATTCATGGAGTTAGCGTAAAGATGATGGAAGCAAATATTCTGGCCTTTCCACATAAAAGATACATGCCACTGAACACTCGTACCTTAAACCTGCCATTTATCTCAGTCAGGAGATGGGTTCATCTTAATATCTTATGTACATTCTGACCTTTTAGCAATTTGAAGAGACACTATTGACATAAGGCAAGCACTACTTACCAAGAGATGAGTGTAGGAGCTCTTAAGTACAACCTATATGGTTTGGCTCTGTGTCTCCATCCAAATCTCATCTTGAATTGTAATCACCATAATCCTCCCGTATCAAGAAAAGGACCAGGTGGAGGCTGCTGAATCATAGGGGCAGTTTCCCTGATACTGTCCTCATGATAGTGAGTGAGTTCTCAGAGATCTGAGGGTTTTATAAGGGGCTCTTCCTCCTTCACTAGGCACTTCTTCCTGCCACCTTGTGAAGAAAGTGCCTTGTTTCCCCTTCACGTTCTGCCATGATTGAAGGTTCCTGAGGCCTCCTCAGCCATGCTGAACTGTTTCAATAAAACCTCTTTCCTTTATAAATTACCCAGTTTTGGGCAGTTCTTTATAGCAGTGTAAGAATGGACTAGTAGAACAACTTACCAAAGACACTGCCAAACCATATACCTCTCAAAGAGTGGGAAAGAAAATTAATAGGTTGGTGCAAAAGTAATTGTGTTTTTGCCATTCTTTCAATGGCAAAAACCACAACTATTTCTGCACCAACCTAATAGTATTATATAAGGGGTACAATGATCAATGTAATTACACAGAGCTAGCTGTATTTTTAATATGTTGTTTAATAAGAAAGACACAGGCATTAAAACATCATTTTCAATCTTAACTATTGAGCCCAAGTTAATTACGATGGTCTTGAGTTACTTAGAAACCTCTGAATATAGCACATAATTTCAAAGTCCACAGCAGGCATGTGGCATGACATCTCCTGAAAGGCATAGGTGAAGGAGAAATAAAGTAACAACTTATTCTTCTCCTAGGGCCACAATATGGGAATATACATAGCACTGCAAGTACTAGGGTGGTTATTTTTGCACATTTTCAGTGAAAGCAACCTTAATCTTTTTAGTAGCTTCAGTGTCTAATAAGATGGCTCTCATTTAAAGGAAATATGCCAAGCTATTGAATGGGAAAATCTTGAACAGGCTTAACCATGTAAAGAAATAGCTGTGATATTAAAAATAAAGTTAAAATAAAAAGGGCTTGAAATTGAGTAAAAACATGACTATAGTCATAGGAAGTGTGGTCTTGTGAACACAGCCCTGAATTCTTGAATAGGTTCTCCCACATGAGACCTTGAGTAAGCCATGTGCTGCCTTCCTAAGCTTGTTATTTGTAAAATGAGAATGTTGGACTACATGATCTTTTATGTTCCCTTTTCAAGCACTAGCATTCTGTTCCTGTAAAAACAAATAATGAAAAATCATATCCTATGTTTTTATAAACATATAAATCTATATGTTAAATAAATCTATATATAAAACATAAGTATATAATATAAATTTATAGTCATATTACATATATTTTAGAATATATTAAATATAAATATACTGTCTATAAATCTAACTTACTTCTGCATTACGAGATTGAGTAGTAATACAACAGTGATTCTATCTTACTTCTCTTTCATCAATAACCAATTTTTTTTGCCTTTCTATAAGACATGAATGACTGAATGCCTGAAAACTACAAACAGCTTATAAAGGGAATTTCATGAGGATTTAACCATTTGCTAATCTAATTGATCATAAAGATATGGTGATTATTACAAATTTTTCAAAAGTAAAAGAGTACAAATTTTACACTCATTTCTACATGTGAGGTTTTAAGAAGGAGATCTCAGTATAATGGGTAGCATATGTACAAAAGTTGCACTGGTGGTCATAGGAAGGACATATTTTATTCAACCACAGACAGATATGTAAAACATATAAAAAGTAACAACACAAGTAAGACTTCCCCATGGAAGGCTCACATTCCCATTCCTATAAACTTTTGAAAGAGAAAAAATGTCACTAATCAAAAAAAGAAGTAAGGTCTTCATGGCTTATTCAGAGCTAGAAACACTCATTTATTCATTTGATATATCTCCTATTTGTATACTTGCCACTGCTATGTAAGTAGAAAAGAGAAACGATAAAAGTGTACACTGTATCTGAAAATGGTCCTCTATTTACTGAGTTTTATTTATATATTTGAAAAGTATACTTAATTGAAAACCTGCACAAACAGTATTCAACACATTTCCAAGTCATTAAACAAAATGAGAATAAGATTATGTATCCCATAAAAGGGTGAAGGTGGGGAGTTTCACATGGCGGAAAGGTAAATGTGAAAAAGCCAGAGAATGCAGCAAATATAATTCATATATTCAGTAATTCCACATCATTCACTTTATTTCTGCTTTGGTTGCTGTTTTAAAAGCATAAAAACAGTAATAACCAGAAATGATTGAGTGTTTACTAAATTATGAGAGATGTTATGCTAACCTTTTAAGTAATTTCTCTCAACAACCCTGTGGCACTATTTTTTATATCAGTTTTAGCAAGAGCTAAAAGTTATTAAGCAATTTTCCAAGATTACACAATGAGCAAGTGGTTGAACTGGGTTTGTTTTGTTTTGTTCTGTTTTTGAGACAGTCTCACTCTGTCACCCAGGCTGCTGTGCAATGGCATGATCTCAGCTCACTTCAGTCTCAACCTCCCGGGCTCCAGCAATCCTCCCACTTCAGCCCCGCAAGTAGCTGGGACTACAGGTGCACACCACCACACTCAGCCACTTGTATTTTTTATAGAGACAGGGTTTCACTATGTTGTCCAGGCTGGCCTCAAGTGATCCACCTGCTTTAGCTTCCCAAAGTCCTGGGATTACAGGTATGAGCCACCAAACCTGGCCTGAGCTGGAGTTTCAATACAAAGTCCATGCGCCTAATCATTTCCCTAACAAAATGCCAACAAGCATTGATCTGGTGCCAAACAGAAAACAACATAAATAAATCAAAAACATATCAACCAGATAAAATAAGATGATCTAATATCCTTAATATACAAAGCGATCTTACAAAGCAATAAAGTATATAATACCCCCATAAAAAATACACAAATGACATAAACTGGCAACACATGAAAGAAAAAATAAGTTGAATAATTATATTACAATATTGAAACTCAATAATTAAATAATAGAATTAAAACATGAATGACATACTAGGTTTCAAATATGACATGCCACATATTATAAAGAATGAAAATATTAATATTGAAAAAAGATAATGGAAAAATGGAAACACCCATAAAATTCAGATGAAAATTAAATCAGCACAAATTTTCTGGAAAGCAATTTGTCAGTAACTACCAAAAGTGTTTATGACAAGGCATGGAAGTACTCATTACCACTCCTATTCTGATTCTAAGCATTCTGTTTGTTAAAAATCAGAATATAAAGCTCAAGTAGATGACTTACTAAGAAACAGCTATAATAAAAAAAAACCATAAAAGTTATTTTATACTAAATCTAGATAACTCATGATAATATGGCTTTGAAGTATAATGTAACACATAGAAAAAATTTTATAGATGGATGAGGTATTTTGTTAAGAAAAAAATTACTAATAGTCTGGAAGTAAATTCTCAATTATTTTAAAGAAACTGAAAAGGCAAAAGAGAGGAAAAGGTAAAATTATACAGTCATAACGCCACATAATGATATTTCAGTCAACAACTGGAACCACATATACAACAGTGGTCCCTAAGATTATAATGTCATATTTTGATTGTACTTTTTCTATGTTTAGATATGTTTAGATACACAAATACTTAACACTGTGCTACAATTGCCTGTAGTATTCAATACAGTAATATGGTATACAGATTTGTAGCCTAGGAGCAATAGACTATATCATATAGCCTAGGTGTGTAGTAGGCTACACCATCTATGTTTGTATAAGTACACTCTATGATGTTTGCACAATCACAAAATTGCCTAATAATGCATTTCTCCGAATGTATTTTGATTGTTAAATGATTCATGACAGGTGTGTGTGTGTGTGTGTGTATGTGTGTGTATACACACACATACACATATATATACACATACAGCTATATACTTGCAGTAACTACTAATAGGTACATATATATTTTATATGTAGATATATAGATATAATATGTATTATATATATAACATGTTACTGGTAATTAACAAATCGCTGGAGGTTCAGTGTGAACAAGTTTAAGAGTTTAAAACTCTAGAGAGGCCCACTTTTGGAAGGAGGAGACACACTTTCTTAAGTTTTACCTCTAGAAGTCCTACCAGGTTGTCACAGCAAAAATCAGAGTAAAGTCCCGTTGTGATTCCATCAGGGGGAAGGGAAAAAGCAGCCATTTTTAAATACACCCAGATGATTGTGTTCTATTTAACATGGCCTGCCCTCAAGAGAAAGTATTTTACCAGAGCATAATCAATTTGTCATTTATTAGAGCCTAATCAACCTGGGAGAAAGAAAATACCCAACTCCAGCCCACTCTACCCTTATGTGTTGGGGAAGGAAAATACCCAACCCTGGCCCTTTCTAGCTTTGTTGTCTCATCAAATGGGGAAGGGTGAGACTGAGTCACAGCCCAAGGGCATAGGCTCTCTGAAAGTCTAAGACCTAATTATGGGTCTATAGAATGCATTCCCCCTCCCCATATCTTTCCACAAGATCAGAAGGGCTCCTGTATAATAGCAAAAGATTACAATCAAAAAAACTGCACATCTCAAACCATTTTTAAGAAGTCTCTAGCCGCAGAAAATAGTAAATGCAGTCTACCTCCTCACCAGATAAACATGAAACTTCACACTAAAGGCCTGTTTACCTCAGTTCCTTTTACTCAGTATATCACATCCATCTTTCACAAAAAAGGATAAGGCATACTGAAAAACAAAAACACATTTTGAAGAGACAGAGCAAGCATCAGAATCAGGCTCAGATAGGGCAGAGATTTTCTAATAATCAGATCAGGAATTTAAAACAACTACAGTTCACATGCTCTATTGGAAAAAACAAGCTACATTACAAGAACAGATGATTATGTAAGCAGAGCAATGAAAACTCTAAGAAAGAATCAAAGAAAAATGCCAGAAATCAAAAGCACTATAACAAAATGAAGAGTCCTTTTATGGGCTCATCAACAGACTGGACACGATTGAGGAAAGAATCAGAGAATTTAAAGAAAAGCCAATAGAAACCTCCAAAACAGAAATGCAACAGGGGAAAAAAATGAAAAAACCAGAACAGAATATCTAAGAACTGTGGGATAATTTTAAAGGGGTGTCACATTTGTTTAATAGGAATATCAGAAAGAGAAGAAAAAAAGGAATACAGAAAATGTTTAAAGTAATAATGGCTGAGGGTTTTCCAAAATTAATGACAGACACCAAACCATATATCCAGGAAGCTCAGAGAATACCAAAAGGATACATACCAAAAAATCTATGTCTAGAAATATCATATTCAAATTGCAGAAATCGAAGACAAAGAAGAATTTTTGAAAGAAGCTAGAAGAGAAAAAATACCTACAGTGAGAATAAGGATAAGAATTATGTCACACTTCTTCTCAAAAACCATATAATGAAGAAGAGAGTGGAGTGAAATATTTAAAGTATGAAAAGAAAGAAAGAAAAAATAAAAAACTAGGACAGAATACTGTACCCTAAAAGATTTTAGATTGAGGAAAAAAAAGTGAGAAAGTAATAAAGACTTTCTTAGACAAAAAAAAAAAAAAAAAAAAAAAAAGAGAGAGAGAGAGAGAGAGAGAGAGAGAGAGAGATTTCCCAACCATTCATTGAAAAGACTGTCCTTTCCCCATTGCGAGTTTTTGCCATCTATGTAAAAAATCAATAGACTATAGATGCATAGATTTAGTCCTAGACTTTCTATACTGTTACTGGTCTATGTGTCTGTTTTTATGCCAGTACTATGATGTTTTGATTAGTATAGTGTCTTAGCCCATTCCCACAGCTATACCAAAGTATCTTAGACTGGATAATTGCATAAAGAACAGAAATACATCACTCACAGTTCTGGAGGCTGGGAATTCTAGGATCAAGGCACTGGCAGATTCAATTTCTGATGAAGGCTGGCTCTTTTTGCTTCCAAGATACTGTCTTGTGTGCTAGGTCCTTGCATAGTGGAATGCAAAAGGGCAAAATTGGTCTAGCTAGTTCCCTCTAACTCTTGTACAAGGTACTAATCCTACACTTGAAGGCAAAGCCTCCTAAATGACCCCCAGCTCTTAACATTATGACTTTGGGGATTAGGTTTCAACGTAAATATTGGGGAGTACACAAACATTCAAACCATAGCATAGATTTGCAGTAAATTTTGAAACCAGGTGCTGTAATGCTGCAATCTTTGTTATTTTTGCTCAAGATTGCTTTGGTTATTCAGGGTCTCTTGTCCTTCCATATAAATCTTAAGATTATTTTTTTCTATTTCTGTGAAAAATGTTATTTGGATTTTGATAGAAATTGCACTGAGTCTGTAGGTACTTTTGGGTATATAGACATTTTAACAATATTAATTCTTCCAACACATGAACATAGGATATTTTTCCTTCTAATTGTTCCTTCTTCAATTTCTTTCATGAATGTTTTATAGTTTTCAGTGTACGGACATTTCACCTCCTCAGTTAAACTTATTCCTAAGTATTTTATCTTTTTAGCAGCTACAGCAAATGGGATAGTTTTCTTAATTTCTTTTTCGGATAGTTTGCTGTTAGATTATAGACATGTGGCAGAATGAAATTGGACTCCTCTCACACCATATACAAAAACTAACTCAGATTGGATTAAAGACTTAAATGTAAAACTTGAAACTGTAAAACTACTTTATCAAAACACAGGGAGAAAGCTCCATGACACTTATCTGGACAGTGTGTTTTGGATATGACTCCAAAGGCACAGGCAACAAGAGAAAAATAAACAAATGGGATCACATCAAACTAAAAAGCTCCTGCACAGAAAAGAAAGCAATCAACAAAGTGAAGAGACAACATACAGAATAAGAGAAAATATTTACAAGCCTTATATTTGATAAGAAGTTAATATCCAAAACATATAAACAACTCAAATTCAATAATGAGAAAATAAATAACCCAATTTAAAAATGAGCAAAAGACATGAATAGATATTTCTCAAATGAAGACATACAAACAGCCAACAAATATATGAAAAAATGCTCAACATCACTAATCATCAGGAAAATGAAAACCAAAACCACAATGAGATATCATTTCATGCCTGCTAGGGTGGCTACTATCAAAGAGGTGAAAGATAACAAGTGTTGATAAGAATGTGGAGAAAAGGGAACATTGTATACTGTTGATGGGAATGTAAATTATTATAGAAGTTGTGAAGAACAGTATTGAGGTTGCCCAATAAATAAAAAAGAACTACTATATGATCCAGAAATCCCACTACTGGGTACATATCCAAAACGTATAAAGTCAGTATGTTGAAAAAATAGCTGCATCTCTAGGTGTACTACAGCATTATTCACAATAGCCAAGATATGAAATCATATAGTCATCTTTCAACAAATGACTGGATAAGGAATATGTGAGATATATATATCTTTCTTTTTTAAGGCCAAATATCATATCTATCTATCTATCTATGTATCTATAGATAGATATTTATGATATTTATAAATAGATATGATAGATGATATTTATAGAGAGATAATATATATATTTAATATATAAAAAAAATAAATATATAATACATAAATATATATTTATAAATATATATTTATATATAGATATATTTATCTATATATAGATAATATATAAATATATCTATTTATCTATATATAGATCTATCTATCTCTATAAAGAGATAGATAGATACAGATATATAAGAAAAAAACTGTCATATGAGACAACATAGATGAACCTAGAAGACATTATGTAAACTTAAGCCAGGAACAGAAAGACAAATACTGCATGATCTCACTTATATGTGGAATCTTAAAAAGTTGAATTTATAGAAGTTGAGTAGGCCTGGTGTGGTGGCTCATGCCTGTAATCCCAGCACTTTGGGAGGCTGAGGTGGGTGGATCAATTGAGGTCAGGAGTTCAAGACTAGCCTGATCAATGTGGTGAAACCTGTCTCTATTAAAAATACAAAAAAATTAGCCAGGCATGGTGGCACATGCCTGTAATCCCAGCTACTTGGGAGCTAAGGCAGGAGAATTGCTTGAACCCAGGAGGCTTTCAGTGAGCCAAAATTGCATCATTGCAGTCCAGCCTGGGCAACAAAGCAAGAATGTCTCAAAA
>NW_016107877.1:48379-85450 GCF_001604975.1 Cebus imitator | reverse complement strand
GGTGATTTCTGCATCTCCAACTGAGGTATCTGGGTCATCTTATTGGGAATGGTTAGACAGGGGTGCAGCCCACAGAGGGTGAGCAGGGTGGGGTGTTGCCGTACCCAGGAGGTGCAAGGGGTTGGGGAACTCCCTCCGCTAGCCAAGGAAGGCTGTGAGCAACTGTGCTATGAGGAATGGTGCACTCCAGCCCAGATAATCAACAGAGACCTCATACAGGAAAGCTCCAGCTAGCATCTGGTGGGTGCCCATCTGGAACAAAGCTTCCCAGTCTTTGCTGTTCTGCAGCCTCTGCTGGTGATACCCAGGCAAATAGGGCCTGGAGTGAACCTCCAGCAAACTCCAGCAGACCTGCAGCAAAGGGGCCTGTTGGAAGGAAAACTAACAAACAGAAAGGAATAGCATCAACATCAACAAAAAGGACATCCACACAAAAACCCCATCTGAAGGTAACTGACATCAAAGACCAAAGGTAGATAAATCCATGAAGATAAGGATAAACACGTGCAAAAAGGCTGAAAATTCCAAAAAACAGAATGCCTCTTTTCCTCCAAAGGATCACAACTTTTCACCAGCAAGGGAACAAACTGGACAGAGAATGAGTTTGACAAATTGACAGAAGTAGGCTTCAGAAGGTACGTAATAAAAAACTCCTCTGAGCTAAAGGAGCACATTCTAACCCAGTGCAAGGAAGCTAAGAACCTTGAAAAAAAGTTAGAGGACTTGCTAAATAGAATAACCAGTTTAGAGAAGAACATAAATTACCTGATGGAGCTGAAAAACACACCACAAGAACTTCATGAAGTATACACAAGTATCAATAGTGGAATCGATCAAGTGGAAGAAAGGATATCAGATATTGAAGATCAACTTAATGAAATAAAGCATGAAGAAAGGATAAAAAAAAATCAAAAAGAATGAACAAAGCCTCTAAGAAATATGGGAAGAACTATGTAAAAAAATCAAACCTATGTTTGATTGGTGTACCTGAAAGTGACAAGAAGAATGGAACCAAGCTGGAAAACACTCTTCAGGATATTATTAAGAGAACTTCCTCAACCTAGCAAGACAGGCCAACAATCAAATTCAGGAAATACAGAGAACACCACAAAGATATTCCTCGAGAAGAACAACTCCAAGATACATAATCATCAGATTCACCAAGGTTGAAATGAAGTAAAAAATCTTAAGGGCAGCCAGAGAGAAAGGTTGGGTTACCCACAAAGGGAAACCCATCAAACTAACAGCAGATCCCTCTGCAGAAACCTTACATGCCAGAAGAGAGTGGTGGTCAACATTCAACATTCTCAAAGAGAAGAATTTTCAGCCCAGAATTTCATATCCAGCCCATTTCCAACGTTCTTAAAGAGAAGAAATTTCAATCCAGAATTTCATCTGCTTCATAAGCGAAGGAGAAATAAAATCCTTTACAGACAAGCAAATTCTGAGAGATTTTGTCATGACCAGGCCTGCCTTACAAGAGTTCCTGAAGATAGCACTAAATATGGAAAGGAAAAACTGCTACCAGCCACTGCAAAAAAGTACTAAATTTTAAAGACCATTGACACTATGAAGAAACTGCATAAATTAATGGGCAAAATAACCAGCTAGCATCATAATGACAGGATCAAATTCACACATAACAATATTAACTTTAAATATAAATGAGCTAAATGCCCCAACTAAAAGGCACAGACTGGCAAACTGTATAAAGGGTCAAGACCCATTGGTGTGCTGTATCCAGGAGACCCATTTCACATGCAAACACACACATAGGCTCAAAATAAAGGGATGGAGGAAGATTTACCAAGCAAATGGAAAGAAAAGAAAAAAAAAGCAGGGGTTGCAATACTAGTCTCTGACACAACAGACTTTAAACCAACAAAGGTCAAAAAAGACAAAGAACAGCCTTACATAATGATAAAGGGATCAATGCAACAAGAAGAGCTAACTATCCTAAAAATATATGCACCCAATAGAGGAGCACCCAGATTCACAAAGCAAGTTCTTAGAGACCTACAAAGAGACTTAAACTTCCACATAATAATAGTGGGAGACTTTAACACCCCACTGTCAATATCAGATCAATGAGACAGAAAATTAACAAGGATATTCATGATTTGAACTCAGCTCTGGACCAAGCAGATCTAATAGACATCTACAGAACTCTCCACCCCAAATTAACAGCACATACATTCTTTTCAGCACCATAGCACACTTATTTTAAAATTGACCACATAATTGGAGGTAAAACACTCCTCAGCTAAGGCAAAAGAATGGAAATCATAACAAAATAGTCTCTCAGACCACAGTGCAGTCAAATTAGAACTTAGGATTAAGAAACTCACAACCGCACAACTACATGGAAACTGAACAACCTACTGCTGAATGACTGCTAAGTAAATAACGAAACTAAGGCAGAAATAAATTAATTATTTGAAACCAATGAGAACAAAGACACAAAGTACCATAATGTTTGGGACACACACTAAAGCAGTGTGTGGAGGGAAATTTATAGCATTAAATGCTCAGGAAAGATCTAAATAAAAAAGCAGGAAAGCTCTAAAATTGACACCCTAACATCACAATTAAAAGAACTAAAGATACAAGAGCAAACAAATTCAAAAGCTATCAGAAGACAAGAAATAACTAAGGGCAGAGCAGAACTGAAGGAGATAGAGACACAAAAAAGCCTTCAAAAATCAATGAATCCAGGAGGTGGTTTTTTGAAAGGATTAACAAAATAGATAGACTGCTGGCTAGACTAATAAGAATGAAAGAGAGAAGAATGAAATAGACACCATAAACAATGATAAAGGGGATATCACCACTGATCCCACAGAAATACAAATTACCATCAGAGAATACTATAACCACTTCTATACAAATGAACTAGAAAATCTAGAAGAAATGGATAAATTCCTGGACACATACACCCTCCCAAGACTAAACCAGGAAGAAGTTGAATCCCTAAAAAGAACAATAACAAGTTCCAAAATTGAGGCAGTAGTTAATAGCCTACCAGCCAAAAAACAAAAGTTCAGGACTAGACATATTAACAGTGAAATTCTACCAGAGGTACAAAGAGGAGCTGGTACCATTCCTTCTGAAACTATGCCAAAAACAGAAAAAGAGGGACTCCTCCCTAATTCATTTTGAGTGCAGCATTATCCTGATACCAAAACCTGGCAGAGACACAACAAAAAAAAAGAAAATTTCAGGCCAATATCCTGATGAATATCAATGCAAAAGTCCTCAATAAAATACCAGCAAACCAAATCCAACAGCACATCAAAAAGCTTAGTAACCACAATCAAGTCAGCTTCATCCCTGGGATGCAAGGCTGCTTCAACATAGGCAAATCAATAAACATAATCCATCACAAAAACAGACCAATGACAAACACCACATGATTATTTCAACAGATGCAGAAAAGACCTTTGATAAAATTCAATAGCCTTTCATGCTAGAAACTCTCAATAAGCTAAGTATTGATGAAATGTATCTCAAAATAATAATAAGAGCTATTTATGACAAACCTATAGCCAATATCATACTGAATGAGCAAAAGCTGGAAGCATTCCCTTTGAAAACCGGCACAAGACAAGGATGCCCTCTCTCACTACTCCTACTCAACATAGTATTGGAAGTTTTGACCAGGGAAATCAGGCAAAACAAAGAAATAAAGGGTATTCAAATAGGAAGAAAGGAATTCAAATTGTCTCTGTTTGCAGATGACATGGTTGTATGTTTAGAAAATCCCATCGTCTCAGCCCCAAAGCTCCTTAAACTGATAAGCAACTTCAGCAAAGTCTCAGGATACAAAATCAAAGTGCAAAAATCACAAGTATTCCTATACACCAATAATAGACAAACAGAGAGCCAAATCATGGGTGAACTCCCATTCACAATTGCTACAAACGGAATAAAATACCTAGGAATACAATTTACAAGGGATGTGAAGGACCTCTTCAAGAAGAACTACAAGCCACTGCTCAAGGAAATAAGAGAGGACACAACAAATGGAAAAAACATTCCATGCTCATGGATAGGAAGAATCAATACCGTGAAAATGGCCATACTGCCCAAAGTAATGTATAGATTTAATGCTATCCCCATAAAGCTACCATTGACTTTCTTCACAGAATTAGAAAAAACTACTTTAAATTTCATATGGAGCCAAAAAGAAGCCCATATAGTCAAGACAATCCTAAGCAACAAGAACAAAGCTGGAGGCATCACTCTACCTGACTTCACACTATACTACTAGGCTTCAGTAACCAAAACAGCATGGTACTGGTACCAAAACAGATATATAGACCAAAAGAACAGAACAGAGGCCTCAGAAATAACATCACACATCTACAACCATCTGATCTTTGACAAACCTGACAAAAAAAAGCAATGGGGAAAGGATTCCCTATTTTAAAAATGGTCTTGGGAAAACTGGCTAGCCATATGCAGAAAAATGAAACGACCTCTTCCTTACACCTTATACAAGAATTAACTCCAGATGGATTAAAGACTTAAACATAAGACCTAAAACCATAAAAACCCCAGAACCATTCAGGACATAGTCATGGGCAAAGACCTCATGACAGAAACACCAAAAGCAATGGCAACAAAAGCTGAAATTGACAAATGGGATCTAATTAAACAAAAGAGCTTCTGCACAGCAAAAGAAACTATTATCAGAGTGAACAGGCAACCTACAGAATGGGAGAAAATTTTTGCAATCTATCCATCTGACAAAGGGCTAACAACCACAATCTACAAGGGACTTAAACAAATTTACACGAAAAAAACCAACCCCATCAAAAAGTGGGTGAAGAATATGAACAGACACTTGTCAAAAGAAGACATTTATGTGGCCAATGAACATATGAAAAAAAGATCATCATCACTGGTCATTAGAGAAACGCAAATCTAAACCACAATGAAATACCATCTCACACCAGTTAGAAAGGTGATCACTAAAAAGTTAGGAAACAACAGATGTGGAGAGGATGTGGAAAAATAGGAACGCTTTTACACTGTTGGTGGGAGTGTAAATTAGTTCAACCATTGTGGAAGGTGATTCCTCAAGGATCTACAACAAGAAATACCATTTGATCCAGCAATCCCATTACGGGTATATACTCAAAGGATTATAAATCATTCTACTATAAAGACACATGCACATGTACATATATTCCAGCACTGTTCACAATAGCAAAGACTTGGAACCAATCCAAATGCCCATCAACAATAGACTAGATAAAGAAAATGGTAAATAGAAACCATAAAATAAGATGGTAGGCATTTTTTAAAGTGTCTCCCTTATAATAAAATGAAAGGTAGAAACTCTTCAATTTGAAAATAAATATTCTCATAACGGGTAAAAAGTAAAAATGAAAATTCAGCTATATTATATTTCTAAGAGGCATACATAAATGTAAGTGACAAAAAGATGGTCAAATATAAGGCAATAGCAAAGGTAAATGCATACAACACAAGGAAAACCAGGATAATAGAATTACTATCAGACAAAAAAAAAATCAATTCCAAAAACAGTGACTGAAATTAAAAAAGGATACTTTTAATAGAAAGTAATAATTCACTAAAGGTTTTTTATTTACTATAGAGCAGTAAGCTATATTTAACAAAAACCATCCAAAATACTAAGAAACTATGTAATCCTCAAATATTGTGGGAGCTGTTAATGTACATCTTTCAATACAAAAAATAAAGGTAAAAAATGGGGAAGAAAATTGTATGAATAATAATTAACTAATCTTACTGAACAATAGAACTCTTTCTGTGCATTTACAACTACAATTAGTTCCAGAGCAACAAATCAACAAGAGGGAGTATGAAATGGAAGAAACAGAACACACTCTTGAGGAATCTTAGAGAAAGTAATACTGAAGAAGTCAAAATGTCAGCCAAATTTATAGGCTCTCAGCTATTTGGCTGAAATTCAGGGACAACATTCTGGATCTTAGAAAGTGAGTCTGACTTGAGAGGATCACAGTTCTTGACAGGTCCTGACAACAATGACTGAGAAACAGTAACCAAGCAGGAAGGAATGAATTGGGGTACCAAAGGTACTACACTTAGGAATCAGACAAAAGACCAGTTGCATGAATTGAGACACAGTCAGTAAACGACTAGCCATAAATTGTGCCCTAATGCTGAACTATAATATGTGGGATTAGAGCTAGCTAAATCCATTCATTCCTCTTTCCTTGATTCACTCTTTTATTAAGCAAATATTCATTGAATTTCTATTAACAATCAAGAAGTATGGTAGATGCAGAGGTAAAATGGTAGAAAAAATAGATACCCACTATTTCTACCCTGTGTAATTTATTTATTAATAGTTCTAACGCTGACCAGCAGTTCACCCCTCCTTCTACATGCACATTAGACTTATCTAGGGAGCTTTTGAAACAATGCCAGTGCCTGGGATCCAACTGCAGAGACTTTGAGTTGATTGGTCTAGGATGGGCCCAGGTACCTCTGTTTTCAAAAAAATTCCTCGTGTAATTTTTATGTGTGGCTAAGATTCAGAAAAACTGCTCTACATGAAATTTGACGTGGTAACAAAAGTTAGGGTTTGGCTTAAAGTGAGTGTAAATACTAAGAATTCCAGCTGCATGTAATAGTACTACAGTAGCAGGAAAATCAGGCAGGCTCTTTAAAGTTTTATCATTCAAAAAACGCTACTTTCGAAGTCTTCAATTATCCTCTTCTCCCCTCCATCTGTGAATTCCTGGGATACTATCCCATTTTCTTTTAGCACTTGGCTCAGGTTTTCTTTTTCTAATCCAACTTTTCATGATCCTCTATAACTTCAACAATTATATTGATAACTCTTCCAGCACTCTCGCTTCCTCTTTAAGTACATTATAAGTTAAAAATACTTAGTGAACTAGCCTTGAAATCTAATTTTTTTGGTTATATTGTTCCTATAGTAAAATATATTTTAAGTCCAAAACAAGCAACTTACAAATGAACTTTTGAAAAACAAGCTATTCACCTTTTTGAGAACATTCTGTTTATCACATACATACTGGCCATTATTTGATATGACAGTATTACTTCTATGAATATAAATTATGAACAGAAAAACAGAGCCAGGGGACCCACATGATAAGTTTCAGTCTACATCTGTAAAGTCAGAAATTAAAAGTCTACAACCAGAAATACATATCCTGGATATCTCTATTTAACCAACAGCAGCAGCTTCTGGCCTCTAAAGAGAAATACACTCCTGTCACTAATCACTTTCTCACATTTCCTGGGGAAGGAGCCAACTCATCTTTACTTTAAAGTATGTTTGGCTGTTAGTCTTATATTCAGTGAAAAGATTATGAGACAATCTACCCAATGTTGAAGTAAACCTACCCCTCTTAGCTTGAGATGGTTGGTTCCTTTGTTTGCAGTTGGTTCTCTTCCTTCTCCTTTAATGTTTCCACTCTGCCATTCACTGAAGAGTTCCTCTTTTTCCTCCTCTAACATTCTATACAGGTCAACACGTTCCTACTGTTCAAACACTTAATGGAAAACTCTATGCAAATCATGTTCCCTCTCCTTTTCATCACGAACATACTGAAAGCTTATGGACATATAAACACCATTTCACAAAAATTCCTACTCTATTATTTTGCCAGAGGCAAAGACAGTGTGGGTAGAAGGATTAGGAATTAATATGTATAAATTTTGTCTTTCTGAATACATATTCTTCTAAGTTAAACTAGAAAATCATAGGAAACTATAAGAAAGATAATAAATCAACTGTAATCTTATCACAATGAAATAACTCTCATTAACATTTTGGTGTATTTCCTTTTGGATTTTTTCCATGTTGAGAGTGTGGTATCTTGCCTGCTCCTGTCATTGGACATTTAGGCTCTTAATGGTTTTTTTGCCACAATAAATAATGTTCCATGAATATTCTTTCACATTTATCTCTGAATATTTTCTTCACAAAGTATCCTAAAGTGGAATTACAGGGTTAAACAATTACCAAATTGCTTTTCAGAAAGATTGCATTAATTTATATTCCCTTAGTAATATTTGACAGTAAACATCTCCCCATACTCTTAAAGCCCTAATTTTTGAGTAATAAAAATTATAGTTGATACAATTTGCATTTCTATAATGAATAGTGAGGTTAAACTTTTGCAAATGCTTATTGGCCGTTAGTAATTCTTCAGTTCTCCTTTGTTCTTTTTTTTTTTATTAGGTTATTCCTATGAATAAAAGAAAATACAAACAGCATAGTGTACTGAGAAAGAAACTTAATTCCAGTTGAAAGAAGGGTAAGAGTTAGAAGAGGACAAAGCTGAAAAAGTTGTGTTTGGGGTTTTTTACTTTCTTTTTAAGACAGGATGGCTTGAGTTTATCTTCAGACTATGGGGAAGAAGTAAGCAGAATCAAAGAGTTTCAGGAATTAGAGTAAATGACTGATGGAGTAACATCCCATAGGAGAGAATGGAGGGGACTACTTGGAACTAGAAAAAAGGACATCTCTTCCTCCAACCATATAGAAAAGAGGTTCAGTGTGGATATAAGTGTCATTAGTTTCAGGAAAGAAAGGTTCAAGCTTCATAGCCTTAAATTTCTCTATCAAACAGAAGGCAAGATGATAGTTCAAAAAGAAAACGGTGGTAGAAAAGGGGATTTGAGAAAAGTGATAAAGACACAGAAAGACTGCAGAATAGTGCCAAGAGGCAACCTGAAATTGAAGACCATAAATCTCTAGTGGCAATTATCCCATAATTATACTCTCCTCCAGCAGGGCAATGCAGCCTGCGTGAAGGAGCTACAACTGAAAGCAGATGGTTGAGGATTTTTCTGGGGAATTTAACACAAGGAAACAAATCCAGGACCCAGAGGGCACTGGCAAAAGTGGCAAAATGGTCACCATAGAGTCCAGGACGCATGGGAGAGAAGTAAAATGAGGAAGTACACAACAGACCGGGAAGAAAGGGAAAGGGTCAGGACATGGAGGTTGAAGAAACTCGGTTATTGATTGAACTGTCCACATGGTCACTGAAATCACACATGAGGATAGTAAAAATTAGAGTGGAAAACTAAAATCCTCAATAAATGCAGGGCACTACCAGGGAGCTAATAAATCACAGCAATAATGAAAGTTAATAAGTGTCTATATAAGGAGTTCTTACATGAGAAAGGAAAAGTGAGGCTCTGAAGGAGGTAATGAAGAGTTATTGCCTCTATTCTTGCAGCTGCCAAGAGGAACCTTGGTAGACAAGTCTCAATTAAAGACAAAAATGAAGAAAACATTTTGTGAAGAGATTTGAGTATTAAAAAATGTATTTACAATGGAATCACAGCTCTAAAGAGCACAGTAGAAATGACTGTGAGGATAGTAAGAAAGAATCATGGGTAGGAAGCTTTGGGGTAATACAAGGGCAGGAGAGAGGAGCACCACAGGATGGTTAAGTACAGTTGGAGTGTGAGACTTCTGCAGAGCACATTTTGCTGGATACTCCACACAATGCTGATCAATTTACCCATAACAAGGAAAACATGCAAAAGGGCATGGCCCCAGATGTGTCATTAACATCATTATATATGGGAGGAAGAAGACATCCCTTAAGTGCTCATGGATTAATAAACAAGGTAGAAGAAAAGAGGGGAGCATGATTTGTACCCCTCTAAAGATAAAGTGCTGTCTTATTTTTTGCTCACAATTTTCAAATTAAAAGCTTTTCTTTTCTCTTCTCTTCTTTTTTCTTTTCTTTTGACATGTTCTCTCTCTGTCACCCAGGCTAGAGTACAGCATATGATCATGGCTCGCTGCAGCCTTGACCTCCCTGGGCTCAGGTGATCCTCCCACCTCAGCCTTCTGAGTAACTGGGACTACAGGCACACATCACCATTCCTCGTTAACTTTTGTATTTTCTTGGAGAGACATGGTCTCACTATGTTGCCCAGGCTGGTCTTGAACTCCTAGGCTCAAGCCATCTGCCCACCTCAGGCCCCCAAAATGCTAGGATTACAGGCATGAGGCACTGCATCCAGCTTTTTTTCTTTTATAAAAGTGCCTGCATAAAAACCTGCTCAGTTCAGTTGAATTACACAAGCAGATTTAGATAACATAATCATTAATTTCTCAAATTATTACAAGAACCATTTTGAGAACACAGGCCCATCTGATAAAGTGGTGCACTCTGGGCAGTACACAAGGAATCTGGTGGAAGAAACAAGTGGGAGCAGAACTCCAGCTCCTGTTCCCCTCACTCCCAGGGCTGTGTACCTGCCTTGACCCACAGGAGTCATTTAACTGCAATGTGGGTGAGGGTGTGGGGGTGGAATGAGGGGACACTTTTTCTAATTCATTGGCCCAAGCACAACATCATTTGCTAGTGTACACAAAATTACTGCAGAGAATAACAGAGACTCTTCCCAAATATACAAATAATCCAGGGGAATGTATTGTCAGTCTTAAAACATTTTTTTAAAACTGGTTAAATATGTGAACTAATGTTTCTGGATTTCTTCAACAATAGTGAATGTTAATTTTTCCTAAAGAAATAGAAAAATTATAGAATTATTAGTTTATTTTAGTCTGAATAACTAAAATTGATGATTCTATTTAGAACTCAGTCACATTCAAAAACACTTTCATCATATTTTTATACTCTTGGGTGTGAAGAACAATTTTCTTAGTAGAAACCCAAAGTAAATACTATAAAAGAAAGAAAAGACTGACATAGCTAACTACAATTTTTTTTTTATTTTTGTAGAAAAAAAATCTTAAACATCAAGCAACTAACTGGGCAAATATTTCCAGCTTTCTGTTTTATCAGCAGCAGCATCATTAATGTATACCAAGCACTTTGCTAAGTGATTTAACTACATGTTATTTTATTTAATTCTCATAACATTGAGGTAGGTATTATCATTATAAATATTGTTTTACAAATTAGGAAACTGAAGCTCAGAGAGTTTATATTACTTGCTCCAAATTACACAGTGCTTAAAAGACAGAGCCAGGATCCAAATGATGGTCTGTCTGACTCAAGCTCTGCTCTTATTTCCAGCCTCACCAAAGAAAAAAAAGTTAATAAGCAATTCACAAAGGAATTATGAACTGTCAATGTACATAAGAATAAAAATATTCAACCCCTCATCATCAAAAGTGCAGATTAAAATAATGAGATTCTACTTTTTACCTATTAGATAGGTAAAGAAAATACAGATCAAAGTATTTAGAGCTGGAAAGATAATAGAAGTAGTCACACTCAAGAGACTGTCAGTGTGTCCAGGGGACAAAAAAATACTACATACAGCTGGTGAGAGCAGAAATTGGCAATTTTTCTGGAAAGCTATTTCACAGTAAAACTTAAGAGTCATAAAAATGTGCAGACTCTTTTAACTATTATTTTCATTGATTTTATATTTATTCATTTTGCTAATTTTATTTCCCCTTGTTCATTGCCTTTCATTCCCAAACTATGTTCTTTGTTGTGTCAAACTTAATTCCTTGAGTGCTTTTAAAATGAGATACTGCTGTTGTACTATAATCCTGTCACCCATTAGCTCTACAACAGCCTTACATAAATAAACTCAGAATTGAAATAATCAGATAAGACCAAGAAATATCAGGAAATACAGTCTATATTAAAGGTACATTTGTCTGTGTAACCACCGATAGTTCTATTCTTTCACTTATGACAAAACTGACATGAAAGGTCTCTGCTACATTAATCTTTGTGAACTAGAAAAACAAAGTAAAATCGTATCATCCCTTGAATTGGTCTAACATGTTGTTAACTAAGTATCCAAAAATGGTAATGATATTTAAGAATTAATGCAATGTATATTCTGATTTAATTAAAGATGATAGAAAAAATTATAATCTGATCACATTAAGTTCATACCTACTGGCATTTTGGTGTATGTCTTCTAATCTTCTTTGCATTGTGGTACAGTATGTAATAACCATAAAAGTAATAAAGCCAACATTATTGGCCCATGCTTACCCAGCAAAAAAAAAAAAAAAAAGATGATACTATTTCTTTAAAATTTAATTTGTATGTATTTAATTTAAAAATACTACTCTTAGAGAAAAACAAGAATTATCAAGTCCAAATTTAAGGTACAACATGAAGAAATGCATATCTTAATATGCTAAACCAGATAGCTATTTAATATGTTTTTTCCCAATACTGGATATGTGTTGCATAGAAAAGAAGCCTATGAAGTATAGTTTAAGTGCATTTTTAATGGAATGATACCTAACAAATTCCTTCTTTTCTCCAAGATAAAAATTTTAGAAAATGAGTTATAAGCTAAATTCAAATCATACCTATGAAAAAGTTTATCATTCAAAAGAAAAGAGTCCACCCTTAATGGAAACACACATAAAGATCCTAGAATCATGTAAGTTCTCTTTACTAATTACTACTCTTGAAGAATACATGTGTAATGATGTGTCTTCTGCCTCTAATCCTTTTTGATATCATGAGAGGTGTGAATAAACAATCTACATATAAAATAATCCAGATATTTGCTATCTAAAACCATTTCTGAAAAAATATTCAAAGAAGTACTACAGCACAATGAAAAATAAGTTTTAAAAAGGTAAAGACAGGACACAAGAAACAGTAATGAGTAAATAAATAGGTAAAATTAAATAGTTTAAATAGTTAATTTTAAACAGGAGTCAACAACGAGGCTACAATGCTTAATGGAATTCTTAAAACATAATTTTCATGTAAGTAGAGGCATAATGGGAAACATGCAGGAGTCAGAGGCAAATTAAAAGTATACTAAAGCTCTCATACTGAAATAAAGGGAAGGAAGTTATAGACATTAATTAACTCCCAATATTAACAGAAAAAATATAAGGTCAAATATGCTCATCAAAATTAGATGGTAGACAGAATAAACAGAAATAGTGTGTATAACTTACAACTAGAAGTTTTCTTAAAAGGGCCAAACTTTAATTAATCCAACTAAAGGAAAGAAAACAATTACAAGGAAGCATAATAAAGAGGAAAAAGATGGCAGAAGTAACATCAAATATATTAGTTTTCACAATAAATATAAGTAAATATAAGCAATTAAAATTCATTTTAACTTTTTTTAGTGCTGGGGACAAATATGAGAGATGAATTTAACAGGGCCTCTGTCCCAAAAGAATTCACAGTGTAGCAAGTTAAATAAAACTATTTTATTTAATTTTGTGGAGTTTTAAATTCAGAAATAATTAAAATTGGAAACAGATATAATTAAGAGAAGGTAACACATTCTTTTTCCCATACTGGAATTATAAATTCATACATATAGCTTTCCAGAAAATGGTGCTATAAGATATCTAATTAAAGATTCACTTCAGATTTCTGTCAGAAATCAACACAAGTTTTCACAAATATGAACATAGGAATGAATAAATATGCAAATAGTAATGAAAATTAAGAAGTGCTGAAACAATGTCAGGTGGATTGAAGTGATTCCCCTAAGCAGAAATAATCAGGAAAATGTATCCAATTTTCAAAGCAAAAATATGTGGCAAATTATATGACCAGTACATATAATTTGCCACATATTTTTGCTTTGGTCTTATCCATCCTCCTCCTTCTCCGACCAAATAAAACCCATATCACTATCCTTTCAGAGACAGGCTGATGTATTTGTTTAAGATGAATGGTATCTTTAGACAAAACAGACTTCCTTCCATTTGCTGTTTTATGTAGTATTTACACATAACCTCAGCGAAGGAGAAAAATGAGGGATTAAAAAGACTTCCTCTAGGTAAATATGACAGAGATTGAATACACATCATTATCTTTGGATAAAAAAGACAGAGCCACTAGAATCAATGGGCAAAACTCCAACATTAATAGTTATACTTGCCACCTATTTATGTACATAGGAAACATTTATAGTTAAACTTTCTGAAATGGCCTATTTCCAAGTGATGAAGACCTGCCTAGCTGCCCTGTATGTATAAATTTTTAAAGTTACACACTGATTGAAGTGTTACCCTAATTGAAAACATAATCTTAGATCTTTTATGTTAAACCTAGTAAATATTAACACTTTAATGCGTGTATTTAAGAATAGCACAAAAGCTATATTTCAGTTAAAATTTGTTTTAAATTTATGCTATTTTTGGCTAAAAAGAAGGCACAATTTGATAAGGCAAAACACAACTTCAAGAGGATTACGAATGATATATTTTCCTATAATATTTTACTAGTTATAAATTTTAGGGTAGAAACTTAAGATAGAGGTCATTAAAAACAGAATGTGAAAATATTTTAATCTTCTGTAGTCATTAATCATGTCATTTTTACCAGATTGCCCTGCTAAGTTATTTGAAACAGATTAAAACATTTTCTAAACCACAGCTTTCCTGTTTCTGATCATCCTATGTAAAGCCATCAAGTTAACTCTCAGTAACAAATGTAGATAACAGATAAATATAGAGGCTTTCATCTTTTTGTTACATAGATCCATTACTTGTATGGTGACACATAATAGATAATAAAATTCATATGAATTGGGAAATATTTTTAGAAAAATCATGCCAAAAGAAGAAAATTATTAAATCTAGCAGTAAGAAGAATAAAATAGAAAAGTAATTTCCTACCAATATTTTATACAACATAATTTTTATAAAAGGCATAATGTCCTTTGAATTTGTACAGAACAAATTAAGGTACTTTGAAAATGCATACAATATTATTTCCTTTAAAACTGGTTACAAAATAGAAATTACGTTTAATCACATTTAAGAATATAATCTGTCTTTAAACATTCCCCTCAAAATATATAGCCATATGCAATAAATAATAAAGCTGGTTGTTATCGAGTAGCATATCTCCACATTTAAAATAATTTGGCAGGGCATGGTGGCTCACGCCTGTAATTCCAGCATTTTGGGAGGCCGAGGGTGGATCACCTGAGGTCAGGAGTTTGAGACCAGCCTGGCCAACATGGTGAAAACCCATCTCTACTAAAACTACAAAAATTAGCCGGGCATGGTGGCACATGCCTATTATCCCAGCTACTTGGGAGGCTGAGGCAGGAGAATCACTTGAACCCAGGAGGCGGGTTGCAGTGAGCTGAGATTGTTCCAACTGCACTCCAGCAAGGCGACAGAGTGAGATTCCAACTAAAAAACAAAAAATCTACTAATAATGCATCTTTGTTCATTTATGTAATTTCCTACTTTAGATAAAAATATCCATTTATCATTACTTTATTATTACCTATACCACCAAGAAGTTTACAAATGCTAAAATATTGTGAGCAGTAAATAGCTATTGAATCAACAGTTAAATTAATGGTATAATTAAAGTGACACTGGGATCTGTGATTATTTTTTCCTTAGGTATGTGCAGGCACACAAGCAAAAAATAATCCCCTGGCCTTGTTAACTACAAAATAAACAGGGTTCAGAAAGAGACGATCTTCTTTCATACTTATCATAATCATGAAAGACTATCCTACCATTAGCATATTTCTAAGCCAAGAATTATTTCTGCTAGATACTACATTATTCTACAATAATTTACAACTAGCTTGTTCAAGGCAATGCACAAAGCTCAGAGTGTGTGACCAGCAAACATTTGTGAAATTGAACTTGGGTAAATTAAAATTAAAAATTAATGAAATCGCATTCATATTTACATTAAGATTTTTTTGATTTGTACATTTTGTCATAAAAATTTGTATCATTTTAACAAAAAAATCAACTATATATAGTTCTAGGAAGTTACTTCCATATTTAACATAACTGTATTTGCCATTAATACAAATCTTAAATTGCATAAAATCCATACTTATTTAACAAAGAAAACATTTGGAAAAAAACTATATTGCATCATAAATAAATTTAACCTGATTTTTAAAATGTTTTGGCAGGAAATTTTTGTTCACATATATATACATATTTACACACATATATACATTTATATATACACATGTACATATATACATGTGTGTGGTGTGTGTGTGTGTATATAACATATATGCTGGAACCTGTAGGCAGTTCTAAGTTCTAGATATGCAGTATTCTTCTACAACCCTGAAAAATAAAAAAAACCATATAGCTAGAAAAAATAAATACATTACTACATTACTTAAATCAACAGAAAAAGTCCCGACAAATCATCTAATAAATCAGTAAAAGCCACATATCATCACAACATTTCAAGGAATACTGCTAACTAAACAGGTAGTCATGATGAAAAATAAATTGAATAAATGCCTGTGTAGTATAATTTAAAAAGCAAAATATGTGGATAAAAAGTGATATCAAACAAGCTACAAAAGACAAGAAGAAATTTAAACAAATTCCTAAAAAGATAATTCTACTGTATAAATTTAAATTAATTTTAATGCCACTTTCATTCACACTGTAAAATATATTTTACTGACTATTAGTATATAACACCACAGGGGAAAATAATTTTAATAGACTATTCTAACATATAAATAAATTTTAATCTAAGGATAAAAATCCAAAGTCTACATTTGATTGACTGGGGAGCCTGAAAGTTACCATTTTTGGTAGAAAAACTACTGATAGGCCATAAAACTTGAATCTTTACATTGTTGTCTTGTGTTCCTATGTTCTGCCACAAAATATTTTTGTTGTCATTAAATTTTCTTGTCTTTTTTTAATCTCTCACCATCTACATATGGCCTTCCATCCACAATGTGAATGATTTAGATGCAAGGTAATCTACAGACACATTTTATGAAGAAAAGGATGATATTTATTAGCGCAAATATTCTACATTGGTTGAAAATGGCAAAACAACATAACTCCATACATCATTCATTCACTTATCACTTATTCAACAAACATTATTAAATGCTATTGTGTGAAAATATAATGTCGATTACACATCCTAAATATATATCAAGTATGTCTTTAATATTAACAAAAACAAAGGTACAACTAGAATAGAAGGTTGCTAATTTGCAACATGGAATGCAATATAGGCCATATGGCCACTTAAGTTCTTAATTAAGGAATATTTGAATATCTAAAACACAGATATTGAAAATTCAGTAAGACTAGTGATTAAGCAAAAATTTATTTTAAATTTGTTAATCTATGATTCCTATCCTGGGAAATTAACGAAAAATCAAAAGAACCTCTTATAAAATGTTCTTAGCCTAGTTCTATGACAGAAAAGGCTCAATGAAAAATATATTGAGACGTAAGAAGAACTAAAAGGTCATTATCTTTTTAAAGGATTTTAACTAGAATATTCTGATATTATAAGCAAATAACAGATAGTTTTGCTACATTTGCACATGTTTCTTAATGAATAAATATTTTCATACTGGAGCAAGATGTTAATCTTAAGCCTGCAACCAACTAATGTGTTACAGCAACATTTTCTACACATTGCTGTTGAATGTAGTTTATTTCTGCCCAGGAATGAGCAAGATACGTCAATTATAATAAATAGCCAAATATCCTTGTTCCACTGCCCAAAGAAGGTGACCATGATCACCGATTCATTCCATTCTATAAATATCTATCAATATAAGATATGTACTTTGACCTCCTGTTGAAACCATAGTGATACTGTATTAAATAAATTATGTTAATTTTGATCTATGTTAAAAATAGAGCCCTAGTCTAAAACAAATTATTATAAATTCTCTAGAACCAGTTAACTCTCCCTCTATCATTTCTTTGCAGTAAATCCTTCATGAATATCTTTCTCAGCAAGCAATGTAATGCTGGAGGAATAAATCCATGTTATTTTAATTAAAATTTTTACATTAGCTTCAAAATCCATTTCTCAACAGACTACTGAATCTGAGTAACTATTTGGAGGGGGAGAAAATTTCTACAACTACATGTGACTGTGTGAGCAAATATGTCATGTGGGAATAGGGTGTATGACTAAAAATGCATAAAATATTGTTTTCATCCCATCAACTCATATTCTAGGTTTTTTTTACTGCATATCGGTTAAGACTCTGGAATCAGATTACTTAGGATCAAATCCCAGTTCTGTTACTTATTAGCTATGTGACCTTGGGCAAAATATCCAAACTTCCTGTGTTTTGGTCTATTCATTTATAAAACAGGAATAATAATGTATGGTCTATGCAAATTAGATGAGTTAATAACTATTAAACACTTAGTACAGTGCCTGTTACATATTAGGCAGAAAGTCAATTTCGAAATCATTTTGTTGTCATTGTCGTTATTATTATTAACCACAGAGTTAAGTAACAATTCTTTTTCTTTTTGAGATAGGGTCTCGCTCTGTTACCCAGGCTGGAGTGCAGTGGCATGATCTGGGCTTACTGCAGCCTCTGCCTCCCAGGTTCAAGCAATTCTCCCACTTTAGCCTCCCACATAGCTGGGACTACAGGCATGTGCCACCACGCCCAGCGAATTTTTGGATTTTTTAGTAGAGATGGGGTTTCACCATGTTGGTCAGGCTGTTTTGAACTCCTGACCTCAGGTGATCAACCCACTTTGGCCAAACCTGTGGTCTCTAATAGACTCCCAACTATACCAGGACTCCCCAACAAAAATACTCCAGTCTGGCAAGTTGGTTTACTTACTGTTCCTCAAACACATTTAGCCCCTGTGCCTCTGTGCTTGACTTTAAGGGGCTCTCTATTTTAAATTATCTCCCTCTTTATTTATATCTACCCATATTCTACCCTTGAATATCTCAGTACTACCTCCACTATGCAACTGCCCCAATCAATCGCCATACCCTAATGTAATTCATGTCTTCTAAATTCTCCAAGGATTACATTGCTGAAACCATTCATATTGCCCTGAACCTACAGATATCTTCATGTGTATATATCTCATCTCTTTAATTAGATTATAAGCTCCCCAAATGTAGGAATTATCTCATACTCACACGTCCTCCACCATGTCTTAAATAGGGTAAGTGCTCTATTTAAGAGCACATGCAAATTGACTGACTGATCACGACTGACCACTGAGTCAAAGGAAAAATGCCTACATACTGGTTCAATATATTAATAACAGTCTTCTGGGCCTGAGAACACTAGAAACCAAGACTGCTCAGTAAATACAACTGCATCAACAGTAGCCAAAGTTGGACCAAACATTCTTCCCAATTTATACTACTCAGTCATAACTACTGATAGCTACAAATAATATGAATAAATCTCAAAAAGATGATATGGAGCAAAAGCCATCACACACAAAAAGAGTATATACTATATAATTCTATTTTATATGAAATTCAAGAACAGGCAAATCTAATCTGTGGTGACTGAAGTCAGAAGAGTGGTTACCTCTGATGAGTGGGGATGAACTAAAGAAAGATATGAGGGAACATAACTGATGAAAGTGTTCTATATCTTAGGCCGGGCATGGTGGCTCACGCCTGTAATCCCAGCACTTTGGGAGGCCGAGGCGGGTGGATCACGAGGTCAAGAGATCAAGACCATCTTGGCCAACATGGTGAAACACCGTCTCTATANAAAAAAAAAAAAAAGAAAAAGAAAAGAAAGTGTTCTATATATTGATCTATATACTGACCTTGTTCTATATGTTAATTTAAATATACTGAAATGGTTTGTTAAACCACTGAAATTTTAATTTTTTTCGATAAGGTAGGAAACATTCAAACTGTAAATTGTCAGCTTTATGATTGCTTCCAAGGTCTGCTCTTTGAATCTGGAAACAGGGTCTTAGGCAATGAATTTGCAGTATATTGTCCAGGTCCAACAGCAAGGCTATCTTTTATATAGAGGGATGGGTAGATGGTGGATAAGTAGATGGATGGATGGATGAATAGATAAATGAAGTTGTGGCCAATTAAATTTAAGTCATAAAAGGCCTCACTATCCAGGACCATTCCTATTTTGAGACGGATAATTGTTAACGTAAACTCATAAAACTTAACATTCAGTTTGTTTTTCTTTGTTCTTAGTCTATACTCAACAGGAATTCTCCATTATGATCCAACTTCTCAAAGAGATCAGCTTTAGTGTGATATACGTTACAGTAAGGAAATTTCAGTCCCAACATTAATGATTTATTTTGGTAAACTGATCAAGTGAATTTGTATTGTGATTTTGTGTCTCATGTAGCTGGATTACTTACAAAAAAAGAAGTAATCATGAAGATGTAAGTATTCTGGCTCACGTGAAAAACACATTTCTCATTATAAAGAAACACACTGGCATTCTGGCTTCATCCATCAGTCTTCTGGATTTGTCCATTTGAGTCCACCCCTGAGAGATAGTGAAACACTTAGGTTTCTGAGCCTGAATGTTAACAGCCAGATACCAGACACAAAAAATTCACCAAGGCAGTTAATGCTATGTTTTGTGCGTGGCCGGCAACTTTTTCAATGGTCTACTAATAGCCACGTCACAACCATATAAAAATCTGCACTACATTTTACATTTTCAAGGTGTTTTATAATCATATCATTACGTGCTTGCATAGTTGGGCTTGCCCTCTTATCTTCTACCATCAGTGACAAGTGTGGAACAGACCAGGATCCAACCTGCAGCTAGCATGTGCCAGCTACCACCCAACCAACCCATAGACATGTAAACATGAATAAATCATTATTGCTTTAAATCACTGCTTTCTGAGGTCACTTATTATACTGCATTATTGTGATAATCTCTAGCTGATAGGCTTGGTGACTATATAGAACATAGTATTTTATTTTTGTATGAATCTTGGTTTAAAGGATCATCTTCAGGTTAGATAATGTAATTTCTGACCACTCATTCAATAATTTGTCCAAAAAATATCTAGGGATATTTGACACTAGATAATAATTACAGGCAAATAACTTTTTGCCAAGGACTAGTCTAGGCACTGGGCTAGTCAGGGTAAGTAACACTAGCTGCTACAATAAGTGATAGCAAAATCTCAGTGGCTTATCATAAAAAAATTATTTCATAATACATGAAGTCCAATGAAGATATTCTAGGATGAATGGCTCTTCTGCATGGATCTCGTCCAAGCATGATCTATGGATCCAAATTCCTTCCACACTGTGATGACATCATGTTCAACATGTAACTATGAATTAACCTCAGAAGAGGAAAAATGATATAGGGAAAGCATATTGGCTACTTAAAATCCCCTTAACCTAAAAATGATATAAATTTCACTGCAAGAATTTAGTTACATTTCTCTGCATAGATGCAAAGGGCCTGGAAACTGTCAACTCTAGCCCAGTAGCCACTTCCCAGCAACAACTCAACACTATAAAAGGGGAGAATAAATCTTCCATCGTTAGTTATGTGTTTCTATTATTATTAAAGAACAAAAATGTCCAACTTCATGGAATTTTTATTTATTGAGTAATTATCTCATATAAGACATAGAGACTATAGGCCAGGCCCAGTGACTCACACTTGTAATCCCAGCACTTTGGGAGGCCGAGTTGAATGACTCACTTCAAATCAGGAGTTTGAAACTAGCCTGGCCAAAATGGTGAACCTCCATCTCTACTAAAAATACAAAAATTAGCCTGGTATAGTTGGGTGGGGGGCGGGGGGAGGCGCCTGTAATCCCAGCTACTAAGGAGGCTGAGGCAGGAGAATCACTTGCCCAAGAGGCAGTGAGCCAAGATTGTGCCATTGCACTCCAGCCTGGGTGACAGAGCAAGACTCTGTCTCAAAAAATAAAAAAAAGATATCAAGGCTATAAAGGTAAATGAGACATGCCTCTTGCCTTCAAGAAATTCACAGACTTGGATAGAAAGATAAGATCCACACAAATAATATCCTGCAGATGATAAGTGCTACAAGATCTAGCGTTTGCGCAGAGAAAAGGATGACTGACAGCTGGAAAGGTGTCAAGGAAGGCTACGTTTAATTGATATGGTAATGTTTGAGGTGAGCATTAAGAGGTAAATAGAACCTTGCCAAACAGATGGAGGAATTGGGAAGAACCTTAAGTAGAGAAAACAAACATCTGAATCATATAAAATCTCAGAGCCTCTTCCCTTATAAAGCTATGGGATATGAGGGAGGAGGAGAGCACTGGTATTTACAGGTGGTAATTGCAGCAACTTCTTGCTTCACATATGACTTTGGAATAACATGTTTCCTCTTTACAGCAGCCTTCATTCCTTTCTTTTTTTAAATATATACTTTAAGTTCTGGATACATGTGCAGAATGTGCAGGTTTGTTACATAGGTATACACGTGCCATGGTGGTTTGCTGCACCCATTAACCCATCATCTACATTAGGTATTTCTCCTAATGCTACCCTTCCCCTACCCCCTACCCACTGACAGGCCCCGGTTTGTGATGCTCCCCTCCCTGCGTCCATGTGTTCTTATTGTTCAACTCCCACTTGAGTGAGAACATGTGATGTTTGGTTTCCTATTCCTGTGTTAGTTTAGCAGCCTTCATTTCTATGAGCATTGCTTTGCAGTAATGCTCTCTACAAGAAGCATTGCTATGAGCATTGCTTGCAGTAATGTTCTTTACAATGCATGCCCCAAGTAAATTGGCTGCCACCAGACTTATTGAGTATGTGGAGCTGAGAACACAGGGACGGTGATATCTAAAGAAGCAGAATTTATGTTAAAAAAGAATCAAATGACAAACTCATTCATTTTATCATCCTTGTCAGATAAAATTAAAACCAAATAAATATTATTACAAAGGATAAGTGATCAGGTTGACCTAATAAATGTCCATTAAAGCCTTTACATTGCAGAGAGTATAATTTTCAAACAAAAAAGCCACAAAAACTAAATACATGGGAGGCCCAAAAATAAAACTTTAATAAGTACTGAAATAATACTCTCTAAAAAGTAGTAAAGCCAAATTCTTTGACTACCAAGCAATATAACTGAAAACATTAATAAAAGTAGAAGGTAGAAAATTTGGAAATTTAAAAAACACTTTACTAAATAACTATCATGTCCAAAACAAAATCAAAACTGCATTTATTTAAAATATAATATTGGGCTGTGCACAGTGGCTCATGCATAATCCTAGTGCTCTGGGAGGCTGAGGCAGGAGGATTGCTTAAAGCCGGGAGTTTGAGACTAGCCTGGGCAACATGGCAAGATCCAATCTGTAGAAAAAAATGTTTTAAATTAGCCCAGCATGTTGGTGTGCACCTGTATTCCCTGCTACTTGGGAGACTGAGACAAGAGGTCGCTTGAGCCCAGAAGTTCAAGGTTATGGTGAGCTATGAGACCCTGTCTCTAAAAAAATATAAAAATAAAATATTAAAACTCTAGGATTCAGCTAAGTCTCCAGTGAAGGAAAATCATAGCTTTTAAATGCTCTAAGTCTAAGAAAAAAAACACAAAATGTCAGTATGTGACAAAATGGTACATATGAAACCTTAGCCACTATGCCTTGCTGCTTCCTGGTCAAGTTAGTTTATAAAAGGGGATGAAGAGCCATGTCCCCTCTACTTGCTTCTACTCAATCAGGAAAGATTGCTATAAAGAAGGTTGCCTGATTTTTCAGGCTAACTTGAATAGGCTCCTGAAAAAGAAATAAACAAAAGCAAAGTATTCACAAATATTTGTCATTGTGTTTTCTTCTAAATTGATTTTTAAAATAATAATCAAATGGAAAATGTCACTTCTTATTGAAAACTCCAGAAAAATTACACCCTAAACATTAGCATTATTAGGCTGTTCTCTTAAAAGTCTGTGTAAAACAGAATAATATGGCTTGAATAAAGTAAACAAAGGTGAATTTGTCTAAATCTAAAATATATCAGCTTATGTTTAAATATCAAGAGGTCTTTGACTCACCATTTAGATTTAAGTTTTAGTCTTATTAGGCCTCCTCAGTTAAATATGCAGGAAAGTTCATGTGAATTTGTGTAATGGACCAACCAGCTAGTGTAAGATTCCACGACAGAAGGAATTGTATCCATCCTGTTCACAACTATAACCTCAACATCTGGTCTACGATATGCCCAGTAAATATATGTGGAATGAATGAATAGATGAATAGTCAATATTTTTCTTATTTCCACTAATAAATGATGCAGATTTCAATATTCTTAAAGAAATATTTATATTTTATTTTCTTCTTCTTCCATGTTATGAGTTTAAAATAAGAAACTTAAAATTAAGAAATTGAACCATACAGCTAAAAAGTATTGTCAACACATTCTCATGCTTATAAAAACTGAAAATAATTTCCTTATTAATATTTATTGAGGAAAGTTTACTATGTTTGGCAAATTCTCCCATTTGTTAATAAGCTTTCAAAACTCTAGTTCTACTACATTCAAATTCCTCATTTCCCTTCAACTTAGTGACCACCTTAACATCCCCATTCTATTTTTCCCTGCTCTTATGTTCTTGTCTCAAGCTTTAACTGATTATGTTCTTTGATTTCCTTACCCCGGTGTAGATTCCTTTTTAACTACAGATCCTAAAAGCGACACTAGCTGCTTTTTGTTCCTTGGATTCCCCACCTCCCCGCTTCAGCATAATTATATTCTGTTGTGCCTTTTATAATCATGTCTTTTAGGATCTCCTAACCTTCTACACTCCCGGCTTTATTTAATAGTGAGCTCCCTCCTCAACTCTCCACACTAAACCATGCTCATTAGGTTTCTTAATCCTCCATAATTTGCTTTCATGAAACCTTATATCTTTGAGTTGCTGTGCTCTATGAGCCCATTTCCTTAGTATAGCTATTCCAAGTGGCCCAGAATCAACAAGCACTAAACATAAGCTTATTCACTTTCTCAGCCAACATGACTCTATAGAAAAGAAATTCTTTGTTTTGAATGTTTATGGACCATGAATCTATACCATTTAACATGGTATTTCATTTTCTCACCCAAACATTGCCTGATAAGGTTGGGACTACAGAATTATGGTACAAGCTGTCCTTAACATTCAGTTATTAACTTATAAATAAGCTAGATTCTTCTCGGTCAGAAAGCTATTCTACTTTATTAGAACAGAAATAACAATATCCTGATGTTATGTTAGTGACCAGTAAATTCTACCTATATCCTTATACCCAGAATTCAGAAGAGAAAAACACCTTTTTTCAGTTATTCTGCAAGAGCTCTGCTTTTCCAAATGGGTCATTTTTGAAAGACATGCACGTTCTCGAAATTTGGCAACAGAGCCAACTCTTGGTCTTTTCACCCTCATCCTTCACTTTTTCTTCCATCCTACTCATTACTAGTTCATTACCCTTTGCCAATGAGTATGTACAGAGGGCCAAAAGAACATATATTTTGGATTTTCTTTTTAACTTCCCAGGGACTTTGGTTTTTGAAAGTATACATTAGCAGTGGATTGAAAGAGTTAATAAAATTTCCAAAGGTGCCTAGCTTATTTAAGCAAAGTTTACACTTCAATCCTGTGAATGTTAACTTGTGATCCTCCCCATCCAGATGATAGAAAGCAAAGCCAGTAAGTTCTTTTATTTAATTGGTTTGCATCCACACACTGACCTCCAGGGCTCTGTTTATATAGCCTATCATGCAATATGCTCCACAGTTCTCTGCCTCTTTCAAAAGCATGTTTCTCCTGAGATTTGATATATGACTTTCATGTTTAATCACTACATTAAACTCAATGCTCTGCTTCCTCCAGCATCAACTAACTTCCCTTCTTGGGAGGTGGGGAGAAGAGTATAGGTTCTTGCTACTTCTGAACATAAAAGGAAGTCTGTTTTACTCTTGGTAAAATCACAACTCCACACAATCCTAGGCAATCAACATTAGTACATCAACTGGGAAAAGGTAGAAAATGTAAACCTTAAAACTCCTTTAGAAAAGAAGGTAAGCTGACTGTTCTCAATTGGCAAAGCCAAAAACTTAAGGTGGCTGAGTTGTAAATCAACAGAAAAGGTTTTTAATCAGTATATTACTCAGTACATAGAGACCACAGCTAAATGGCAGCTGACATTTTAACTAAATTAATTTTGAGAATAGAAAATTTCTGGAGTTCTCAGGTCAAAATTAATTCAGGGCCTCTGCCTTCTGGTTGAAGGTTTTCCTACCCATGCAATTCACCATAAACAGAACTTTCAGAGTCTTCAACTGGATGTGAACATGAAAATGCCACAATCCTTTCCACAATAATTTGTATGTGACTCAAATTCCTAAAATAGATGAAAACCTGAAAACATTGACTCCTTTTGATAAGTCAAGACCATCTATAATTTCCAGATTTTAAAAATCACATGAAATGTATGTATTTTACTTCAAAATATTTTAAGCAAAAAAAAAAAGGTAAAACAAATTTGGCAAATAATTAACAAAGGTAACATTTAGATGATGGCTATATGGGTGCTAATCACACTATACTTTCTACTTTTATACATGGTTGAATTTTTTTCATTATACAAAATTTGTTAATTCAAAAAGCACAAGGAGGTTGTTTGAGGATTTGCTTTTGTAGAAAAAAAATAATGCAATTCTGACAAGAAAAAATTTAAATCAATTTCTAGGTTAATCATTTGGTATACATCTAACAAATGAAATTTTTTACCATGCACTGGCAATGAAAACTTTCCTTCCTTCCTCCTGAATATCACTCCACAGCTTAAAACTTATTTATACAAACTAAAAATGTTGTACAGTAAGCTCTGCATAAGTTGGGCATTTTCCTTGATATACTTGTGAGTGTGTGTGTGTGTGTGTGTGTGTTTACATATAATTTGACTTTGAAATTCTTTCCATTATGGCTAGTCACTGACCATAGTATTTATTTTTTATGTTTTTCTTTTTCAGAAAGATTGGCATATTCCTTCATTTAAAAATGTTACTTTGTCACAGCTGTATACAACATTAAACAGGCCTAGTTTACTTTCTGTATTTGATGAACAATAGAGAATTTGAACCTATTAAAGTCATACATTTAATTGTTCCAATATGCTACCTTCTTTTTTTTTTTTTTTTTTTTTTTTTTTTTTGAGGTGGAGTCTTGCTCTGTCAGCGCCATCTCTGCTCACTGCAACCTCCACCTCCTGGGTTCAAGCAATTCTCCTGCCTCAGCCTCTGAGTAGCTGGGAGTACAGGCACGTGCCACCACACCAGGCTAATTTTGTTGTTGTTGTTGTTTCGTATTTTTAGTAGAGACGGGGTTTCACTGTGTTAGCCAGGGATGGTCTCCATCTCCTGACCTCGTGATCCACCTGCCTCAGCCTCCCAAAGTGTTGGGATTACAGATGTGAGCCACCGAGGAGGACCCTATGCTACCTTACTTATAACCAAAATTTGCATGATATAGGATACCAAAGAATATTATTTCTAGCTTCCTTTGTCGTGATTCTTTCATTCAGTCATAAGCTAAAAGGAGCTTATTAAAAAAAAAATAATTCTGTTTCTTAATTTGAAAACATCTGAATTCTTTCCACAACCTATTTAAGTTTAAAATTAAAAGAATAAATAAACTTTTAATCAGTACTCCCCTATAAGACTTTTCAGCATACAGAACTTTGTAGTTTTCAAAGACAGACAGATGTTGTCCATGATAGACTTTTTTTTTAAATAAGAACTTGAAAAAAAAAAATAAACAAATCCTGCACAAAATCTTTGCTCACAAGAATGAAAGATGTATGCCTATACAGATGTTATAACTATTTTCATGATAAATACTTACCTTCAGTACAGGAATTTAGCAGCACACTTTAATTTGGATTTGAAAAGTTAACATAAATTATCTTACTTTGACAATAGCTGCCTAATATTTCAGTCTTGTACACTACTTCCAGGTTCTACCTTCAAAATGAACTGAGTAGACTTACTCATTTTTAAAAGCTATATTCCAGACCCTGTACCCTAAAACCACTTTCTCACTGGATGTTTAGGGAATTACATTAGATCATAAAAAAGTGCGTTCTTAATAAATATTTGGTGACTGGCAGAGAAAAAAAAAAGACATGTAATTTTTATGTAAAAATGTACTTTCCATCAACTTTATTCATTTATTTTTAATTATACTTAAATATTTTAACTGTTAAAAAATGAAAAAGATTTTTGGCCTTATCTTGAGTCCTTTGTGAATCAGTGAGTTAAATAGTTGATACAATGCCATCCTACCATTAGTTTCTACATAGTCAATGTTTTCAACCAAAAATGTTTATTTTATACTATCATTCATATATCTGATTAAGAAGCTGCAGAAGACACAGAATAGAAAGATTTCTGGAGTCATGGTTCTCAAACTAGATGAATTTGTTAACTCAAATGTACAGGCTTCATAATTAATGAGTCTCACCAAATTCACAAAACCATACAAGAAAAGAAAGACAAAGTTTATAAAGAAGAAAAAGTGTGTTGTCTCTTTAACACCACTATCAAAAAGAATATATAACAATTGTTCCTTTGTGAACATAATAAGTAAAAACATTTTTAAAATTACAATACAGTGAAACTTGAACCAGAGTAAAAATGTTACTTTTAAATTAAACAAGTTACATATTTTTCTGTAAATTATTTTCTCCTGGAATTCAAAAACTAATGTTTATTTATCTGTTAACAGTCTACCAAAGGAATACATAATTCCTTTGTATGAAACATGAGGCAATTTTTGTCCTTTAATTGTAAATGCCATCAGAAACTTTGAAGCACATAAATCTCAACAAGTGACATAATAACATAGTCAAACCTGAGAATTATATGGCTACATTCATGCTTAATGAAAAGAAAATGTCTAATGAAGCTGATATGCCGCTGCTTGTGAGAATATAAATTTTGTCCTAATAGATTCAAAATAATGGCTTAATGTAACCTTCATTTTCTATAGCCCATCTAGCAATAAAACATTTTTTTAGAAAAAACAAGCTAATAAATCATAGACAAATTTCTATTTCTATTGGCTGTAACTCTCTAGTTTGCTGAATTAAATGCAACCATCTCCCACATTTGGTGATAACCTAAAGAGAATTTTCAAATTACTCAGGATGCTTTGTCCACTGAGAAAATAATAATCTATTTTGAGCAATAAGAATGAACAACCCCCACCTCTGCTTTTGAAATGAAACTCTGCAGATATAGGGCATGTAATGCTTATTGCAGAACTATGAAGACTCCAAAGTGAACATCTCAAATTATGATTTGAAGCAGTCAATAGCCCTGCTTTGAGGTGGGAATCACATTTTGAAAAGAGAGTGCCCAGTCTGTTTCAAATAAAAATGATTCTTGATCTAATGAATTACTCCTCAGATAATAATGTAAATAAAATATATTTAGAATAGCATTATTAATGTAAACATACCTGAGCCGGAGTCAAATTTGGTTTCTGATCTGCAAAGAGAAAGAAAATTTTTATAATATAAAAACTCTTCGTAAAAAAAACAGTTATTTCATGGGGGGAAGGGAGGGGAGGTAATAGTTACATTTTTCAGTGTATATTTCTAAAATGTAAATATATATGTATCGTAACCATTTTAAATGCAGGCATTACCCTAGACCCTCTAAATATGCAAATATCAATACAGATGGCACAATATAGAAAAGATATTAGCTTTTTAAATTGGTTTTTGAGTGAAACAGGGTAAACTATGTTTTTTAAAAGGCATCTGATTTTTACAGATTAACTTGTTTCAGTACTATAATAAAGCAATAAAAAACCAAATTCATAATTATCCTCTTTATTATTCAAGATTTGAAATTATTCAACACCAAGTAACTTTTCACTAAGTTCTTAGCACACAGCAAATGAACCTAGTAACCCCATACATTTAATACGAAGGAGAAAAAAATCTGAGCTCTTGTGGGAACATTATGTTTCAGATATTGGTTAATACTAGTTGTAAATTCAGAAGCCTTTGAAGCTCTCAGTTTGGCTGTGGGAAAACTTCTGCTAGGTAATTACTCTCAAGATGCTGCTGATGTGCTGTCAAGCAGAATTAACCCTATGACTAGGCCTATCTACACAAGCTACTATAAAACAGCATTGTCTATATCTAGCTCTCAAACCAATTAGTGGGCATGCTGCAGTCGGATTTATATCACACATCAACAATCAATAGTATATATGTTCACAGCTGCCACAGCAAGATACAAGAACCAACCAGCAGGAGTTCTGTTAAAGGATGTTACATTGACAGAGAAGACTCTTTTTTTCCTAAAGAAATGTAGTTAACTAAGTGGGAAAGGAGATTTCTTTGAAATTATGCCAGGGTACCAAAGCACTTTTGGAAGCGGTGGCTTTCTGTACCTAAATTAGCCTCAAGAAAAGTCATCAAAGGGGGAAAGGGAAGGATAAGCAAGAGGAAGCTTCCTTGGTCATAAACATTCATTTTCTGAAGTCCTCCCAAATAAAATTTCAGCTGATGCTTATAATTGTGATTGTGTGTATGTGTGTGTGGATATATGTGTGTGGATATATATGTAAAATTTATATACATATGTGTGTAATATGTAATACACACATTGTGCCCTCTCTCCAATTCTGCAAAGCCCATTTTCACATTTTGCTCTCTCTCCAATTCTGCAAAGCCTGGTCTCATGCCCTCCTCTGTGTTTCCACCATCTCTTAGTACAACTCTAACAACACTTGCCACATGTTATCTTGCTGATTTCCTTGTCTATCGCCCCCACTAAACTATAGCCATACCTTATTAACCTCTGTAGCCACAACCCCTAAATTGTGCCCACAGTTTGTGTCCAAATGTCTGTTAAGATAATTTTTTGCATCTATGCATGCCCTTTCTCCTTCACAACTGTACAGAAGCCAACAGTGTTCTTTCTTCTGCTTAAGTTTCCTTCCTCCTGGGTCCTAAAATGCATCTCTCCCTTGAAACCAGTCTGTATCAATTACTCCTTTTCTTTGCCATATCTTCAATATCTAGTTCTCCACAGGTTCCTCTTCCCTTCATCACATAAGTGTTCCAGAATTGTTTTTAAAGCCCTCCTTCAAATCTGTGCCTTGCTTTGTTATCCCTCTTTCTTCTGGCTTTACAATCAAATTTGCTGGAAGGATATAGACTATATCCTATATCATCTATCTCCCTTTCCTAATCTCCCAACATACTCACTCCTTGAACCACTACAATCTGCCTTTGCTAAAGTTTATCAGAAGCTTCCCACGTTAAATGCAAGAGCCCTGTCACCGTCCTTACTTTACTAAACTTCTCTCTTTCATCAGACATCTACCCCCTTCTTTCCAGTGTCTGTCTGTCACTTCCCTTCCTCCTCCTGTGAGCACCAGAGTTCAGCCCTCAGGCCACCTGAAACACTGTTCCCACTCTCTAGGGTACAGATGTGGCTCAAAATCACCGCAGGAGTTTGCTTACCTGCAAGCTCCCAGGACTTCTGGTGATTCTGATTTAGTAGATGGGGCCTAGAAATTTGCATCTTAACAAGCCATCCAAATGAAAACATTTCTTTGACCATATCTTGACTCATATATCCAAGTAACAAACAAAATATTACCTGAATGTCACACTGTGACCTTAAATGCCACACATCAGAAATCATGGCATTGTTCTAGGTTTCTTCTGCACCCCCAATATCTAATTAGTCATCAACACCTGCAGGTTCTACATCCCTCCCCTCCTCTCTATCCTCACTTTCATCATCTTTAGGCCTCATAACCAGTGTTCTCCCTCCCTTCAGATCGACCAATGGTGGGCAAGAAGCTTTTGCTCTAGCCTTCCTCTTCCTGTGCTCTTTTCCACCAGCCAAGGAGTTCCTGTTTCCACCCGAAGCTCTGACTACCAAGGTCGCCATCATTCTCTCCCAAATGGCCTTAAGCGGCTTCTTTGACCTACATGGGCCCCTTCTTCAGATCAGGTGGTACTACTAGCATGTGTGTACCTCCAGTCCAAGGAGTGGCCAAAGATCGTCCACTAATGACGGGGCCTGGACCTGAGGGCTAGAGGGACCCCTTGGCCCTGGAGGAATGGATAAAGGTGTGGCAGAGAAGGTAGAAGCCAGCTGTCTCACTACTCCTTCACATTCCTGCTCTTGATGCAAAGCCTCCTGTGAGGGTGGGTGGCTGAGAGCACCTGGGGGCCAGAGCTTGTCCTTGGACTGGATTGGCATGGACTAGATCACTTTGGAACTCAATGTCTGACTGTTGAGTGTAAAGAAGGAGCAACGAGTAGGGGCACAGAGCCTCTGGCAGAAATGAAAGAGCCCCTCCCCAAAAAAAGACCAAGAGAAAGAAAGTATTTATCTACGGATTTCATGGCCATTGGAAGAGAAGGCTGAGTGAGCCTTTTCCTCCTCTCCTCCACCTTGGCCCAGTTACCACTGCCCTGGCATTTCCTAAGAGTAAATTCATAGTCTTTTGGTGGAAGACAAAATTGATTTTAAATTTGTACTACTCTCAGTTATTTGGTATCATTTTTCATTATAAGGTATATTTGTCAATGTAGGTTAGTATATCCTTTTCTAACAGTTTTTTGCCTTGAGTTTTAAATATTTAGCTATACTATATGTATCTATGCTACCATTTGTCCTCTTGCCCAGGCCCTGAAAATGTTAGGCCCAGGCCTAGTAACAAGTCACCATGTAAAAACATTGGCATTACAGTGGGTCATGGACAAAAAGGTTTGAAAGCCACTGACCTGGGGACATTAAGTCCCCACTCCTCTGCATGGTGTAGAAAGGGTCCTCCATGATCCAGCTCTCCAGTTGCATCTCTAACTCACACTTTGTATCCATCACTCCCATCAAATGGAATTATTTCCATATTATTTCTCAACGATCAATACTCACGTGAATCATGTTGGCATCCCGCCTGCCCTCATCATCTCACAAGCTCCTTGCTTCCCCCTCGGTTGCCCCACCGTGTGGGCCGGGCACAGCACTCCCCACACAGTGTGGCACTGACGCTAAGTTGAGTGAGGTGCAGACTAGGTCTCAGGCATATTCATGTTCCCAACACTGAATGCAGCACCTGACACCTGGAATGTGAATGTGGTTCCAGTAGCTGAAGCAGCCATTCTTAGCTCATGAGGGCAAAACTGAGTTATTCAAAGCGTGTAGTAGAAATTAACACTAGAACAAATGAATCTATAAATTAATAGAAGGCCAAAAACAGATAAATGGCCAAAATGTCTGTAGAATAGCTAGTTCTGAGATTAAAAAAAAAAAAAAATGACAGAACACTTTTATTCCTCAGATTACCTTATCTTCTCCAGGGATAGGTGGTCAATACATAAAATACACAAATAAAGTACAGAGAAAACATCTTCACAAACCAACTAGTGGCCTTAGTTATCAATTTTAAAAAAATTTTCAGAATTCTCAGACACAGTACTGAACATTCAGAAAAATACAGCTACTCTATTGATAATTAAAACATGATAACAGAAGTTAAAACTGTCAGTTTGGCAATAGGGAAAATTGGTCCTTTGCTGTTATAAGTCAATTCAGAGTCCTATAAGATTTTAAAAACAGTCTTAAACACAGAGATCCAAAGTACTCCTCTATCATACTATGAACTATGATCATATCTACTCTTAAATCCCCTTTGAGAAGGGAAGTGAAATATGAATAGGGACGAATATATGGTAAGTGAAGAAAAAGAATACATACCTAATAAAGATCGTACAAGAAAGAAAAAGAAGGATGGTTATTCATTCCAAATATATTGTTATGTGTTTTAGTAGTATACTATGCTAGATGGTAGGAATACAAAATTGCATAAAATAGGGTATAATATGCATAAATATAATTGTGTCTCCACAGACACCCATTTTACCCCAGATTATATACTCACACCTAAGTTTAAAACTGCTCAACCACTTCTTATGGTAACTGCCAAAAGATGGTGATTATAACACAGAACGTTACTGCCTTCCAATATTCATCCTCCCATTTTTAATTTTAGCAATAGAATCTCTGGGTTTTAAGTGGGCACACAGACAATATTTCCACACTATTTCCCAACTGTCTTGTTGCTAGTTGTACGCATGTAACTAAGTTCTTGCCAAAGGGATGCAGGCAGAAGTGAGATGATAACATCTGAGTTATTCCCTTATAGGGAAGGACTGTACCCTTCCCTTCTTCCTGTTCCTTACCACTGACTGGAATGTGAATGTGGTTCCAGTAGCTGAAGCAGCCATTCTTAGATCATGAGGAGAAAACTGATATTAGAACAGTAAAGCAATAAGACAGAAGGTGCCTATGGGACTGCCACATGAGTCTCCAACTGTTATTTTCTTTTTTGTGTTTGTTTTTAAGACGGACTCTCACTCTGTTGCCCAGGAGTGTGATACCAGTTCACTGCAACCTCCACCTCCCCAGTTTAAGCAATTCTCCCACCTCAGCCATCCAAGCAGCTGGGATTACAGGCATGCACCACCATGCCCGGCTAATTTTTGTATTTTTAGTAGAGATGGGGTTTTACCATGTTGGCCAGACTGGTAATTGAACTCCTGACCTCAAGTGATCTGTCTGCCTCAGACTCCCAAAGTGCTGGGATTATAGGCGTGAGCCACCATAACCGGCCCCAAGCTATTATTTTGTTTAAGCCACTATAAAACTTGTTTTTTGTGTTTGTTTATAAAAATTTTTAAACCTGAAAATGAGCTTTTCATTAATTGAAAGCCAGAAAGGATAGACACTAGGAGAATTCAAATATCATGAATACTTTTAAAATAATTAGATTATGTAATACATGCATTCTTTTGATAATAGAGTTGCAAATTTTCAAAATATGTCACTTTTAGTCATTGGTGACACCTGTATACTCCTGGACAAATTTATAAAACTACCGTTTTCTCCTTACAGAGAATAGCCCACTGTCCACAGAAGTTCTATGTGTATTGAAGCCAAAAAATATTTTATTTTACTTTATTTTATTGTCTTTCTTGGGAAACCACAAAGTCTCAGAGAGCATTTCTTTTAATTTAATGTGCAACTGTATCAAAAATTTTAAAATAGGAATCATGTAAGTATCAAGTACAGAAATTAACATTGCAGGTGTCGGAGAAGTGAGGGTACTGTTCCTACTGTTTTTAACTGGTATCAACTAGAGTCTAGCTGCAGGCAACTGTTAGAGGGAAGAAGGAGGGGTTACAGCCTGATTTTTTGCCTATAATCCCATTATTTAAGGCAACTACACAGCAAGGATTTTGTAAAACAATCCAAGTCAAATAATCTGTCCTGTTGTCCCCTCAACACATGGAAATTTTTCAGAAATTCCAGTATTTCAGGGTCCTACTTGTACACCTATAAAGTTTACCAATTTCTTCTACCCCTACAAGTAATTCAAAGGCTTTCACCAGACCAGTGACTAGTGAGAACAGCAGTGAATATTTATGTGCCCTTTTAATTTACATAAACACAATATGCTTCCTCTGCATGGAATGCTTCCTCCTCCCTCCCCCACTCTAGTATACCTTAACCCCTTTGCCTACCTAACTTCTGAAACTTTCTCTACATCTTAGCCTAATTATCAATTATTCAAAGAAGAGTGAGCAGACTAGATTAAATTCCTTTCATTTCATAAGCACCAGTCATTCCTTTGCACTCATCAGAGTTGTAATTGTACATTTGTGCATAAGTTATTTGATCATACTAAAGGAGTTCAGTACTAGTGGCCGACACTATTAATTGCCTACCTAACAGCCTGTCTTAATAACAAAATTCCCATTTGGAAGGGTGCTAAAAATGTGCACTCCCCAGGGATGAATCATGATTGGACTAGGCCAATCACGGCAACCCTATTTGTTGTCAGTGCCTGGTACAAGGAGAAGCACTTCATCCAGTCCTGAACAGTGAGAGGAAAGGTAAACGCTGCTGGTGATGCTTCTCAGAAAGGTTTTCTTTCTGCAGAAAAGGGAGAGAGATGATTTAGGGAGAAGATCTTTTTTCTATTCGTTCTCTCTTTCCTGCCTTTGAAATTACCACATAATGATGTGCCACTTAGAACTGCTATAGCAATCTTGGAGCCCTGAGAGGAACACCAAGAGAATCACAAAATGCCAGCCCATAACTCTGGTATCATTTCTATTCCAAACCTGCCTTTCTCTAGAGTTCTCACTGAGTTAGATCGTAGGGTCTGGCATTGCCAGGCCACTTTTACTTGAGTATTTCTATTCTCTTAACCCAACATATTAACTGACATTGTTATAGCAGCAGTAGGTTATGAGTTAGCTACTTACTATGTTTAAAACTTGGGCCTCTATGTTCCATTTCATAATGATGATTTAAATAAAAGGTGCCCATTAACTGTATGGTTAATTTTTTTTAATGAAAAATACAAAATTTTTAAAACCAGAAATTTAAGAATCAGGATAATCATGAGCAAAAGGGCACCAATAATTCATCAAGCCATTCTGAAAATATGATACAATTATAACTACCAAGACAAATCATGTGGTTTAACAAAATATAGTATTATACATCTTTTCACTTTTATGTGAAAATGAGATTTATGCTTTCTTGGTTAAGATATATCACTAAATTAAACCACGCCAAAGTCTTAAGATTTGCCAATATCAAGAAGGAATAAATCATGTTCCAAGAAGAAGTCTAAATTCATTACAAAATATTAATATCTGGGAGAACAAATTGAGAAATAAAAATGACTCAAGAAACTAAAAGAGCAAAAGGTATATAAAAATATTTTTAGGAGCTGTGGGCCACATTCATTTTTCCACAAATATTTTATTGAGTTCAAAGGAAGCAGGCTCTATGTAGGCACCGGAAGTATACAGGGTAAGCAAATAGGTCTATTCCTTGTCCATACTCACCTAACAGCGGTGAGAAAGGAGCCAACAGAGACAAACGGAACAAGCCAAGTCTCAGCTCTCCCACCTTCCACCCTATGCAACTTTAGAGAAGTCAATGACCACTTTGAGTCTCACCATCTATAAAACAGGTAACATTCACGTTTAAAAATGTTTGTGTAGATTAAATGAGATGATTCCATAAAGTACCTAGGTGGTCCTGACACATATTAGAAGTTGAGTAGGCTGGGTGCGGTGGCTCAAGCCTGTAATCCCAGCACTTTGGGAGGCCGAGGCGGGTGGATCACAAGGTCAAGAGATCGAGACCATCCTGGTCAACGTGGTGAAACCCCGTCTCTACTAAAAATACAAAAAATCAGCTGGGCATGGTGGTGCATGCCTGTAATCCCAGCTACTCAGGAGACTGAGGCAGGAGAATTGCCTGAACCCAGGAGGCAGAG
>NW_016107877.1:0-48209 GCF_001604975.1 Cebus imitator | reverse complement strand
AAAAAAAAAAAAAAAGAAGCACTATATTATATAAGAAAAAATTATTACTTTGGTTAAGATCTTATATGAAGTGAAACTTTAATATGGGTGCCAAAATGACGTAGAAAAAATAAGAGAATAAGAATAAAAATAACTGAAGAAACTGAAAATGTTTAAGAGGGAAGACTAATGGAAAATAATAAAAATGACCTGATTACACAATATGGAAAGGCAATCTCATTTGTTCTGAAAACACAAATAAAACATTCTCCTACTAAAATAGTGGTACAATGCACTTGAGAGCATAGTACAGTACGAATCAGGAGACCTGGATTCTAGGTCAGAAACCTGGACAAATTGTTTAACTTGTGAACCCCATTCTTCTCAGTGAAATGAGGTTACTGAAGTGAGTCAATGTTGCCCCACACAAACTATCCCATTAAAATGGTAAATTATCTACTTTTTCTCCCCTGTATTCCAGGAATGAAGAAAGGGGGAAACAGATAGAAGGAAATATAGGAAAAAGTGAGTGTAAGGGGACAAAAAGGTGCAACTATAGAACTCAAACCCACAGATAGAGAATGCTGAAAAAATAATTTTTAAGGCTATTTTTGGCTCCCAGGTTCTACAACTCTTCCCTAGGCCTTGTTGATATTCACCTTCTCTGAATTCCTGTCTATGTGATTTACGTTTCCTTTAAAATAATGTAATTGTTTTTTGTGTATATTTATATCTTCACAAAGAATGAGGCTATTAAAGTCAAGACTCTATCTATTGAGAATAAATTCAAAATGCTAAGAAAATAACATTAAAGAGAACAGAGTATACCTTCATGTTATTGGATGAATTATGTTCCCCCAAAGTTCAAATGTTGATATTTTAACCCCTAGTATCTCAGAATGTGACTGTATTTGGAAAAAAAAAACCCACACACACATTTTTAAGGAATTAATCAAGTTAAAATGTCATCCAGAGGGAACCTAATCCAATGTGACTGACGACCTTATAAAAAGAAGAAAGTAAGACAGACACATACAGAGGTAGGGCCAAATGAAGACACAAGAAGAAGATAACCATCTTCAAGCCAGGGACAGAGACCTCAGAAGACATCAGACCTGGTGACATCTTGATCTAGACTCCTAGCCTCCAAAATTGTGTGACAATAAAATTCTTCAAGTGTCCCAGTCTGTGATACTTTGTTATGATGGTCCTAGCAAACTCATAAATTTCACTTCTTCTACAGTCAGCCACTTAGCAACCCCAGGCCTCCAATAAAAGCCAAAAACCTAGAAGTTAGTTGAATCAAACAAAACATATACAGTTCTTCCATACTTTAATTCATTTTACAAAATGTATTTTACTTCCCTGTTCTTCAACACTATTTTCAAATATATTCTGCCGAAGTGCTTGACCTGCATTTTGGCCATTGGGCAGTTGCTTCTGTGGATCACTGGAGACCACCAGTAGCATGCCAGAAGATTCTAATCAATGAGATCTTTGTCTCTTCATATCACTTTGTGACAATTTCCAAAGCATTTATTTGTTTGGTGTTTGTTTCTTAGCCTTGTCTTTCAAGATTGGTGTTGTGTACACACTTGCCATATGTTCTCTGGGGGATGAAGCAGATTAGGAGGCAGTAAAATTTACTCATCAGTTTTATACATAATATTTATTTTCTTACATTCCCTGGAAATTTTCATTTCTGCCTTAGGTTGTAATCAGGAATCGAACAATGTAAGTTATGGCTAGTAGGTTAGTTCTAGACGTAATTATTGACAGATTCTAAAAGTTTAGAGCTGTAAAAGAAACTCAGACAAAAGCAATACAGAGTTGACTAGGGCTTTGGACACTTTAATAGCCTCTGAGGACATAAATGTAGATGAGAAGATAAAGGAGGAGCATCCTTTTCACTTTACAGAACTCTGTAGAATTATTTAGAGGGGCAAAGAGAGTCCTGTATGGTTCATTAGGACCTAAACACACTATTGTTATATGACTCAATTTATTATATATAATGATAACTAGAAGTCATAAACGGAATCATTAAATTATTCTTTTTAGTAAGGAAGGTAATACTATTTAGAAAAGATTACATTAAAAATTATTGGTTAATAATTTGGGGGTTGAAATTAGGAAAAAAGGAGGAGGGGAAGAAGAAAGAAAAAAGGCAGAATCAGGGGAGGCCAATGCGTCCAGGAAGGAGAGAATAAGAGAGACAATGGTAAGAGAAAGTCACAGTAGTAGGTAAGGGTAGACCACAACTTTATAAGCCATTGTAAGGAGTTGTGATTTTGAAAGATATAAGGATAGCCCATCACAGGCTTTAAAGAACAAATTGCAATATAATTTAAATGTACTTAAATCTTCACCCTACTATGTGGAGAATGAAATACAGTAGGACAAAAGCCAAAGCAGAGAGCCCACCTGACACTCAGATTTTGGTTTCCAATACCATTCTCTAATAAAGAAAAGCAGGCCTCCTTGAAGAAATGGCTGATTCTAGGACTAAGGCAGAAAATATACAAGATAAACCTGGATCATCAAGAAGTGCCAAAAAGTAAGAAGCGCTCAAAAACACAACAACCACCACCAAAAAAACACCCTATATTGATGTGAATATATCAAAAAGACACAAGAGCCAACTGAAAGAGCTCTCAATGGCCAAACCTGGCATAATATGAGCAAGAAAAATAAATAAAATAGTATTGATTATAAGTCAAAGTATAAAATTAATTTCCATGAATCTATACTAATATAAATAAGGGATTGATTGATTAAATAAAGAAAAGACTTGAGCCCAGGAGTTCAAGACCAGCCTGAGCAACACAGTGAGACCCCCTTCTCTACAAAAAATAAAAAATTAGCTGGGCATGCTGGTGCACACTTGTAGCTCCAGGTCCTCGGAAGACTGAGGTGGGAGGATCACTAGAGCCCATGAGTTTGAGGTTTCAGTGAGCTATGATCATGCCATTGCACTCTAGTCTGAGTGACAGAGCAATACTCTGCCCCTAAAAAATAAATAATAACAATAATAATAAATAAAAATGAAAGAGAAAAAAGAGACATCTCTCCTTTGCAGAAGAATTCCAAATAATTTATGTAGAGATACTCTGACCTCAAGGATGGGGAACATAAATCCCTACTCTTTTTTAAGTGTAAACTGTGTGTAATGACTTCCTTCCTAAGAATACGGTAAGGAAATGAGGGGAGAAAAGTAAGTTTACAGAGGAGAAATCTAACAAACACTATCTCAGCCATGTGGTCAAGGTCAATATCAAAAGTGATGACATGTTGTTTGCATGTATCTTTAATATGATGTGATTAAAATGATACTTAACCTCTGCGATCTTCCTCCAAAAAAACCAACAACCCCAGTCTAGTTATGAGAAAAATACCAGACAAATTCCAGTAAAGGAGCACCCTGCAAAATGCCTGACCATGACTCCTCATACCTGCCAACATCATCAAAAATAAGAAAAGTCTGAGAAACTATCACAGCCAAGTCAAAACTAAGGACATAGAATGACTAAATGTGTAATATCCTGGGTCGAATCCTGGAACAGAAAAAGGACATTAGGTAAAAACTAAGAAAATCTGAAGAAAAAAAAATGGGCTTTAGTTAATAATTATGTATCAATATTCATTTATGATTATAACAAATATACCACACAATGTAAGATGTTAATAGGAGAAACTGGGTGAGTATATGTGAACTCTCTGAACTATCTCAATTTTTCTTTAAATCAAAAACTATTCCAAAATATGAAGTCTCCTTTTTAAAAAGCCAAAGAAGACAGGCTCATAGTAATTCAGATCAAAGAGGATAAAGATGATGGTGGCTTAGACTAGAGCAGTAGCAATGTATATGAAAAAGAGTCAGATTCAGAATATATTTTGTAGGTCCACAGAACAAAACACATTGGTAGATTAGATATGGGAGGTGAGGGAAAGAATAATTAAAGATGACTGCTAGGCTTTTTGCTCCAGGAACTGGGTAGATAATTAGTATTACATTCATTTATATATGGGGAAGAAATGAAGGAGGAGTAAGTTTTGTTGCTTTGGAGTCATTTGCCACCTCAATTTGTTCCTTATTCCTGGTTTGTTCTTGTGAGCTAGTAGGATCAACAAGAAAACTTCAAGCTGCATGGGTCCCACACAGGATATCAGATTCATATAATTTTCTTGTTTTTTAAAAAAAGCATAAGAATACTAAAAGCCTACTTTATAAAAGAATAGTATATAACTGCCATGAAAAGAGATGATATAAAATGACCTTGGGGACCCTGACCAAACTTGGGGACAGAAAATCAGTACTAAACCACTTGTTCCCTGGGCCCAAATCAATAATCTAGGAACATGTATGCTTATCTGAATTACATTAAGCTCTTGAAAAGCACAGATTGAAGAGTTTGGAAATCTATACTTTTAAGTTCCAGATAATCCTGAGAACCACTAATCTTCCCTGTCTACCTTAGCATTTCCTATGTATGTTTTCAGGAACATCAGCTTCACAACATGTTTTCAAAAGCTAAGAAAACCTCTCTTATTTAAAATAAAGCATTCTATCTTTCTAATTACTCCAATTTGTTTACATTAGTAATTTCCAAAATAACATTTTGCCTAATGAGGAGGTAAAATGTCTCCTCACCAAAATCCTGCAAATCACCACTAAAGAATTTACATGTAACCAAATATCACCTGATCCCTAATAATCTATGGGAATTAAAAAAAAAATTTTTTTAAGTCCCACATTGTATAAACTATCACATTGACAAGTTTTTAAGCATCACTCTTATAAAGTTGTCTTTGTGAGGAGCACTGAACTAAGCACCAAACAAGTTAAAATCCATCAGAAAAAAATTCCAGGGCAAAAAATAATACATTTGACACTCTCTTGGTGAACTTATTAAAACTATTATTTTATTTTACAGCTATTGTCTCTGAACACATGAATCAAATTATAAAACCTCAGATTCCATTGATTGCTCAGGCCTGGACAACAGACCACCTAAAATGATTCATCACTAAAAAGATAAATTTCATGTGGTCAGTAAAATTACACTGTAGTAAGCCCCCAAGCAAACTAATAAGAAAGACAAAGATTCAATATCAAGAACGCTTCCTTCAAATCTGGAAACCATGAAAAGAAGTTCACTGGAAGGTCTAAACATTTATTAAGTCAGAGTCAAGAGCATTTATGGAGTGCTCACTATGTGCAAAGCACTCTATTTGAAGGAAGAGGTCTTGTTTAAAGTAGACATAATTCAGCCTATAAAGCCCTTTATAGTTTAAGATCAACAGTTTGAACCTCAATCAAGAGCAAATGGATAGCTCGTTCATACTGAAAGATGCAGGTGTATTTGGTCATTTGGTGCTGCTGGGTTTTCTTAAGTTCAATAGGTCCTTGCAGTCTGTGTAAATTTAGACTTCTGGGTGGTCTTCCAGAGCAATCTCAAAGAGGGCATACCACAGAGGTACTGGATTTAATTTACGCTTATGCAGACTATGAGTCATGCGACTGCCATTAACGCTATATACTTAAGTGAGTACATAGAAGTAAAATGTGCAAATCTCCAGCAGCATAAAGCAAGTTTCCTTAGAGCAAAATAAAAATTGCAACTAGAATGACAAATCAAGACACGAATGAAAAAAAGTGTAGGTTGTTTCGAGTACAATGGAAGATAATAAAGATGAAATATAAACAGCAGAAGGAATCATGGCCAGCCAACTTGTGATTATGAAATATAATACTGATAAACCAAATAGAATTAGTTATCTGCTTTGACCTCAATTGACCCTCGTTTGTCTACTTACTGGTGGGGATAAGGAGAAACAACATGTTCAAATAGAGAAAATAACAGCATCATTAATGAGAATAGCTATGTATTGGACTCGTACTCTATGGCAAGCATACTTGACACTAATACACAAGCAAAGAAACCAGCTAATCAAAAAAATGGAATACTGAAAACGAATCTCATAGATGGACAATTATTAATCTAAAAATCCAATACAATTATTCATCTAAAAAATTTCCTATCCCCCAGGAGAAAAATTAATCTTTTTAAAAGTTTATTATACCTGTTCTTTAATCTCTTTCCTTCATTTCTAGCACATTAAATGCATCTCTCTTTACACCTTTCTTCAGTTTATCCAAAAAATTAAAATTTTTCCTTGAGTCTACTTTCCCTCCTATTATAAGGAGTTAGCTTTACCACTCCTACCTTAACTATAGTAGCATAACTATGACGACTATATTTTCCGGGATAATTCCAATTTTAAATATTTTAACACATTTTCTCCATTTAAGCTCATGATTTGAAAACATGAGATTATATCCTAACATCTTCACAACCTTACTTTCACTACTACTTCTACTAAAATTGTTTTCTAATATTGCCAACTCAAATAACTGGTTCTAATTGTGCTGAGTCTCTGCAGCATTTCACTGCCTTATTCATCCTCTCCATAAAACATATACATCTAATGTTGGTCTTTGTAGTAAACTTAAATATCTTCCTTATCTACTTTAGCATTTCCTACGAGTGTTAACAGGAACATTAGCTTCACAACATTTCCTCAATTAAAAAAATTTTCTGTGGTGAAAAATTTTGAAAGTGCTACATATATTTTACCCCTGGAGCTCTACAATGAACATTAGTATAGGCTCTGTGAGTTTTATGATAGGCAACCACTTGACTTGTTATAATTCTGTGTTTCCCAACAAGCCATCTTTTATTTTCCTATTCCATGGCACTTTTTTTTTTTCTCACAGAACACATATTAACATGTCCTGGAACTAGCATTACGTAGATGTAATGGTCTGATAAAACAAATATTCAGTGGAACACACTTTGGGGAAGACTTACATACCTAAAAATTTATGTTAAAATCTCAAATCTATCAGGCTTCCAAAACTGAATTCATCATCTTTCTTTCCAAACTAGGTTTTAAACATCAAATTAATCTTTAGGAATAGCTTGTTACCAGGCTTACATTCAGACAATTGATAAATCTTTTCAGCTCTTCATGCCTATTGTTTGTAGTGTTTGTTGCATGACTACTGACATCACCCTAAGGCAGGGATTCCTTAACCTTCACCTAGAATCGTGGGAACCAACCGGAAGAATTATGGGAGAGGTTTTTTTAAAAAAATAAATTCTGGAATGCACTATAATTTTGTTAAATCAGAACTCTGAGGAGAGGCTTTGAATGTATGGTTCTAATGGACAGTAAAGTTTGCAAACTACTGAAGTAGACCCTGCCAGCTCTACAACTTTTCCCTTTAAGCTAAGGCTTTTCAGTTCTCCTCTACTGTCTTTTCAAAATGACATGGGTTTGAGTCTCCTAACCATCCGTTGCTCTTCTCTGAATGTAACTTTTTGCCCAGTGGGGAAGTCAAAAAATGTCCCTTCACACTGTATAAACTTCCACATTGAAAACTTTCTAAGCATCACTGTTACAAAGCTGTCTTGGTGGGAAGCACTGAACTAAGCACCAAACAGGTGAAAATCTAGAAAAAGACACAGTCTGGACAAAAAATAATACATTTACCACTTTATGTCTATAAATCTTTTAAAGTGAGGATCTCATACTGAACCACACAGTGCTCTGGATATAGGCTGGCCAATGAGTTTCTCTAGATCTCTTTTTACTCTAAATAAGCAAGATCACTCTCTTCCCCATCCCACCCACTGTGGCAAATTATCACTAGTTATCATCAACACCAATTGGCAATAACCAGAACTGACCCAGAAGATGATCAATAACAGAATATGATGCAGCAAACAGACAAACCTTCCCAGAGTTTTAAAGCAGTACTCACCTAATGATCTTCTGTCTCTATTCCAATAAGCCACATGCCTCCCTTTCGCTGATGAACCTTTGTTCTGAAAACTGCTATGTATACCAATCCTTATACTGTTTAGTATCAATGCTCCACATTTACAGTGTTTTTTCCACTTACAAAACATTTCGACATTATTTACTTAATCCTCTCAAAAGTTCTTGTGACAAGGGTATTATCCTCATGTTTACAAATGAGGAAATTAAGGCTCATAGAGGTTAAGTTGCTTATTCAAAGTCACACGGGGAAGTGGGGAAAATTGCGACTTTAACCTCACATGTATTACACCTTAATCATAGCTTTTTCCACTTTAAAATCCAAATATAGCCATTAACCATCATCAGAAAATTAGCACCAATTAACACCAGAATGTGATAGCTACCAGATGGTGAATTACTCAGCAAAAAGAAGAATCTGCCAGAATACAGGGAAGCATTATAACATAGTATCAGAGCTGGGAAAGGATGCCTTAGGGGCCACACTGACGAGAATATGTGTCCTAGCTCCATCTCTTACTACCTGTGTTACCTTGAACATACTGTATTACATACCTTTTGTAAGCTTTGATTTTCTATTTAAGTTGTAAAAAATAAAGGAGATAATTTTATTTAAAGTGCTTAGCAAAAATGCCTCGTAAGTTCTCAACCAATAATCTTGATGGATTTAAAATATCCCAAATTTTAGAATATTCAAACACAATAAAGTTAATAAAATAAATCTGTTTAAAAATAAATGCAAATCTTCTAACTTTGGTGTCCCACCCTTCATCGATTGCCTCTAAGTTTCTGGGAATAGGACCGTGTAAGTGCTACAGGAAGATGGAAGATATCCATCTTCTCCTCCCTCATGATGAAGGAGAGAATTTGAAACCAGAAGATTTGAGCTGTTTAAGCTTCCAGTGGCTACCTTTCATTAAGATGTTATCACCATTACCAGTCACTTAGGGATAAAAAAGAAAGGAAGCAGCAACAACTTAGAAGACATGAGAGTGGGCAAAGTATCTACCACAAATGTGAGTAGGTGGGCAACATGGATTTTGGCCATTAAATGTGGAATTACATTCTAATTCATTCCTCCAAATTATCATTGGGAAAAGATAACTTTTGTCATAGAGAGGTGATATATATTTATTTTAAAGTAAGTTTTAAAAATAAATTGTTCAGTGTTTGTAACACATTGAGCAAAGGTAATATTAAAATAATATTAGTGTTTTTCTGATGCCCTAAAAATACATGCTAATTTTAGAAAAGCTTAAAAGTATAGATTTTAAAAAACACCTTTAATTGCACCATCCAGAGATAACCACTGTTAACATTTGGTACAAAACCTTTTAAACTATTTCCTATGCATATATGTATAGGTATGTATATTTTATAAATATGGGATCATATGTTAGTACTCTTTTAGACTTATAAATGTATTTTAAATCTATTTCCAGATAATTAAACATTCTTTTATACTATTATTTGAAATGTCAGATATATTTTCACCATATAGCTCATTTACGTAGACCTCTATTTTGGATATTGAAATTACTTTTTGCTATCATAAGAAGAATAAGAGCATTTTTTTTTTTTTTTTGGAGACGGAGTTTCGCTCTTGTTACCCAGGCTGGAGTGCAATGGCACGATCTCGGCTCACCGCAACCTCCGCCTCCTGGGTTCAAGCAATTCTCCTGCCTCAGCCTCCTGAGTAGCTGGGATTACAGGCATGCACCACCATGCCCAGCTAGAATAAGAGCATTCTTATAGCTATGTCTTTATGCATAAAAATGAATTTTTGGAATAAGTTCCTAGAAGTGTAATTGCTAGACCTATGGCATGCAGAATTCTAGGACCTTTAAATAACTTATTAAACTGCTATCCAGAAAGGTACTACCAATTGACACTCTACCCTGCAGTATTTGAAAGTGCTAATTTCCTATACTCTGATCAATACTTAATTTGATGGTATTGGAAATCTTCACTAATTTGGTAGGTAAAAAATTATTCATCCTCTTACTTCATTTTTTATTATTAATAGGTAAAATACTTTTTCCTACGTTTGTGGATCATATGTATTTCTTATTCTGAAAAGTATCTGTTTATATCTTCTGCCCATTTTTCTGATGTTGGTCTTTCTCAACTGATTTTAAAATTAATCTTTTGTCCATCAAATGGGTTGCATATATTTTTCTCAGTTTGCTTGTTTGCCACTGTTGTTGTTTTTTTATGAATGCCAGGCATTGTGCATGAAAAATTGCACTCTGGATAATTTAATCTTCTTCCATAGAGGGTTCATCCTATCCTCTGAAGAAGCCAGCTAGACTGGGAAAGGGAGGTAGAAGACCACCTTAATTCATTCGGGGACTGAGCTAACTTGAGGTTGAACTGCAGTTTTTGTTAAGTCTACCTTTTGTTTGCCCCTATTGCAGTGTGCTGAAGCTTGGAAGAACCTATTGTTAACATCTAAGGAACCTGTTAAGCTAGTTGCTAAACATAACCATTATTAATAATAAATTATGTAAATTTATAATTAAAAGAATTATATTAAAAACAAAGACAATAAACATTCCAAATTCATCACTTCCCAATTATTTAACTACATTTAACTAAATTATTTATAACTATCATATCTACATTACAGAAATATTATGTAATGGCATTACCAAATATCTCTTCCCAACCCCACATTTAGTGATGTCATATTTTTACTTGAAATAGCCCACAGTGGAAGTATTTGCACCTCAGAAATCAGAACACACTAAAAGTCAGTGTTTGATTTATTATTTGTTGAGGTAGAGCTAGATTTACTGTTCTATTGGTTGTCTAGATCAGTTGTTCTCAACAAGAGACAATTTTGCCCCAGGGAATATTTGAGAATGTCTGGAGGAATTTTTGTTCTTCACAACTGTGGAAGAAGTGGAGACAATGCTACTGGCATCTAGTGGGAGGTCAGAGATGTTACTAAACATCCTACCATGTATAGGGGAGCTCCCCGCAACAAAGAATTGTCCATCACAAAATGTAAATAGTGCTGAGGTTGAGAAACAACTGTCTGTTAATATCTCTGCTTCTCAGGGTATGTCTCTGTCTGGAATGTCTGGAATCTTTTTTTTTTTTTTTTTTAGACAAAGTCTCACTCTGTCACCAAGGCTATATAGTACAGTGGCATGATCTCAGCTTACTGCAACCTCCACCTCCCTGGTTCAAGCAATTCTCCTGCCTCAGCCTCCCGAGTATCTGAGACTACAGGCACATATCACCACGACTGGCTTATTTCTTTTGCATTTTAGTAGAGATGGGGTTTCACTGTGTTGCCCAGGCTGGTCTCTGTCTCTTGACCTCATTATCTACCTGCCTCAGCCTCCCAAAGTGTTAGGATTACAGGCGTGAGTCACCATGCCCGGCCTGGAATCTTTACCTCTCTTCTCATGCTTATCATTCGCAAATGCCTAGAGGAAAAAGGTAGACATTTTATACCATTTTCTTTTAAGGTTTTTTGTTGTTATTTTTCTAGTATTTTAAGATGAAGATTTAGTTTTATTATTTTTAATCTTTTTTCTATTTGATAATAAAAAGACTTGACTATGATTTTTTCTTTTAATGTAGTTTTGGGTAGTTGATCCTATTTTTTGTGACTTTTTGCTGTATTTCCTATTTTGTTGTTAAAGGTCCTAGCCATAGACATTGTCACCACTCTCTTTGGTGAGACAGGTAAAACTTTACAGTTGCAAGCAATGCTATTGTTGAAATAAGCATCCACTGAAAGTAAGTTCCAGGAGTAGTTTACAAAAAAAATACTTCAGAAAACATGGTAGGGAATTAATAATTATGAGAATCCATTATCAATTATCTATTTACGTTTCCACCATTTAGTGTCAATTTGAATCATTTTATTCTGCTGTTATTCTGATCAGGATTAAACTATTTATTTAACAAATAAGTACCTACGATATGCAAAATCCTATGCCCCTGTAATGGAGTAGAGGTAGGGGCTACAAAAACCCTACATCATAACCTATTATCTCAAGAAGTTTACAGTTTTGTTGGGGAGGGAGATTTGCAAATGACAAATGTATTAAAACTCTGTTACTCATCTAAGTCATACAATTTGGAGAATTTAGAATCCACACTAAAGCATTTTTAAATTATTCAACAGAAACCAAAAATATTTTGGATGAAATGGATCACTGTGTCAAATAATACGTTATAAAATATGCAAAATGTTGACATCAAAAGCCAATTATACTGAATTCATTTTGAGAATTTCAGATTTCCATGCTGTTTATAGCTTACAGTGTACACTTAATTCAAAGTGGCAGTTTTCACAAATCTTAATACTTCCATCTTTATATATTTTCTAGCATGTTTCTGTGATTCTTTCATTTGATATGGTAGGGTTATAAGTTAGAAAGAGTTGATGTTATTTTCACTAACAGCTGAGAAAAATGAGATAGAATGTTTAAATTACTTGCCTATGGTTATGCAACAAATTTGTGCTGAAACTTTTTTTTTTTTTTTTGAGATGTAGTCTTGCTCTGTCACCAGGCTGGAGTGCAGTGGCATGACCTCAGCTTGCTGCAACCTCTGCCTCTGGGTTCAAACAATTCTCCTGCCTCAGCCTCCTGAGTAGCTGGGACTACTGGTGCGCACCACCACGCCCAGCTAATTTTTGTATTTTTAGTAGAGACAGGGTTTCACCATGTTGGCCAGGATAGTCTCAATCTCAACCTCATGATCCACCTGCCTTGGCGTCCCAAAGTGCTGGGATTACAGGCGAGTGCCACCGTGCCCCGCCTATGCTGAAACTTTTAAGACACCATGTTTCCAATTGGTGAGTTGGATGGCTTCTGCATTTTTGTTTGACAGTGTTATGTGATGGGTCCTTTATCCACAAGTAAAATACATGGAAGCCATCTATCTGATTAAAATTTGTGCAATTCTCAATAACCACTTTTCAATAAAAGAATTATTCATTTACAAAAAGAGAAGCTTTGTGAATTACCTCAGAAGTACATGCTAAAACTTGTACATTATTTTTTATAAACTGCCTTTAAGTAATTTAAAGTTTTTGAACTAGAATAATATTAATTAATTTCCTGAATCATGTTTATTCAAACAAGATAAATGTACATGAATTACAGTTAAAAGTTTTGCCTACTATGTTTCCTGGTTTACTCTAACTATCCATTCTAATTCACTGAGAAAAATGTAATGCATTTGGAAAATTAGCTAAAGAACTGAGACTGTGATTTAGGTAATATTAGGCAAGGCAAGATTATTCTTTCCTCATGTTCCTTTCCCCAAATAACGCACACATACACACACACACACACACACACACACACACACACACACACACGCACGCACTCCCCCGCACACCTTCAGGTACCTAGGTATTTTATATGTAGGTATTGCTTCAGTTCTTTTCCATGTGTGCATATAACTTTTAAAAAAGAAAAATGCAGTTATAATTATCTTTGCATATTGTTATACTTTGAATCGTGCCTTGCTATAGTTTTCTAGTTTTTCTTTTTCTTTTTTTTTTTTTTTTTTGAGACAGAGTTTTGCTCGTTACCCAGGCTGGAGTGCAATGGCGTGGTCTCGGCTCACCGCAACCTCCGCCTCCTGGGTTCAGGCAATTCTCCTGCCTCAGCCTCCTGAGTAGCTGGGATTACAGGCACGCACCACCATGCCCAGCTAATTTTTTGTATTTTTAGTAGAGATGGGGTTTCACCATGTTGACCAGGATGGTCTCGATCTCTTGACCTCGTGATCCACCCGCCTCGGCCTCCCAAAGTGCTGAGATTACAGGCGTGAGCCACCACGCCCCGCCCAGTTTTCTAGTTTTTCAAATGGAGTTGTTCTTTCCTTTTTTCATGCCATGCTTTTAATGTTCTTTTCTTTCTTCTGAAATCACACTTTAGCCATATTTTTGTTCCCTGTCTCAAGCAAGTCCTTTTCTTCCAATCCAGATGCGGTCTTTCTCTGGGCTTTCAGTTGAGTTGAAGATAGAAAGGTAACTGTCTCTATTACAAATGCTTTTCCTATAGATCATTGTATGTGGGGACAAGACAGGAAGGGTCAGTGGGCTGAGAGGAAATTTGCACAATTTGTGAGAGAAGTCAATTTTATATTCTCTTCAAAATAATATATGACTTAGCCATAACACAACTTTAAGTAAGCTATCACTCAGAACTCTAGTTTGTTTCATAATAGTTTCTTTATGCTGGAAAGCTTTCTTTGTTAAAGGATTTTGAATAAGGTGAGAGGCAATTCAAATCTTTTAAAATTCAAGTTGAATGTAGTTTGTTAGAGGTTAAGAAACATTTTCTGGAATTATGAGCAATTTCCAGCCAGAACTCCACAGAAAGAAAGCTTAAGTTAAATTCATTTTACTCTCACTAACAGAATTCCACAGTGACTGAAATGGTCGGTAAATATCACAAAGAGAGTTTTAAAAAGGTTGAAGAAACAGTATTTGCGTAGAGAGGAAAATGGGAAAACTCTATCTTCTCACTCTCCTCTTACATCCTCCCGCACCACACACACGCGCACACATACACACACACACACACAATTGCATCACAGAGGGAAGAGTTCATGTTGAAAGTCTTCTTTAGTGGTGAATGGAATAGCACTCATGGAATAATACAGTCAAGTGAATTGTGTGTGGCACTGGACTGGAATTTCCTCAGTGAAAGGGCTTATGTTCTTAAAGAGCTGAAAAATGGCTTAAATTTTCTGGTAGCCTAGAATAAAGTTGCACAGGAGGCTCATGTGAAATGTAGCATGTGTGAACAGTCTTGCGGCAGAGTTCCATTTGAAATATAGCAACACAGCTGGAGCTGTGACTCATCACACTAATATCCACTGTTAACAGACAGACTCTGTCTAATAAAGCCTGTACTTTCTCACATTGTAAGGATTTTTTTTTAGGCTGCTGTGATAGTATGCTATGTTCCCAAAATTTGGGCAGGACAATTGTATTTAACATTTGTTGAATACCTGGCATATATGAAGCATTTTTCTGCATTTAGTTTTTATACCTGTTTGGTGTTATTTATCCCATTTTACAGGTGATGAATCTGAGATCAAACATCTGGCCTGATATTCAGCAGGCACTACTAGCTGCTATTAGCCAGAGCCTGTTATGATTGATGAAGATGAAGACACAGAAATTTCCAGATAGTAGGATACACATTTAAGATAGTTCATGTCAGCTGGCGTCAATCTTCTCAAAAAACGTAGGGAGATAATTTTTTTTAAAAAAGATTAGTGAAAAGTTGGAACACAGCTATTTGAGAAAATGTGACAGGGAATCAATAAGTGAAAATAAAATGACCTCCCAGTTTCAATTACTAAAATCCTGCCCATAAATCCAGCTGCTGCCCTAGCTCCCAGATGTTGAATGGCCTGATGACTTCCTGAACATTGGCTCCATTTTCCTGTAAGGATTCCAAGGGACTTCCCTAAGGATAGATAATAGCCAGCCTGAAACTGAGTCCTTGATGACCTGCCATGATGGATCTCATTACTTTTGGGCTAGCCCTTCCCACATTGAGACAGTTTTCAATTTTCAACTTAAATATTTAAGTACTATGACAAACAGATTTTTCAAACAATTGAGGGGTGTGTGTGTGTGTGTGTGTGTGCATGTTTGTGTATGTCTCATTCGTTCCAATGATGCTAAGCAAAATAACCAGAGACTAAAATAAAATATTAAAATTTCATCCTACTATAATTCTTTAACTTTCTTCTTTTTTAAATGTTTGAGTGCTACTACTCTAAATCCATTTGTATACTGGCTGTGTGATCTTCACAAGTTACTTATCCTCTCTCAGTTTCCTCATCTGTAAAATGTGTTGTTATGAAGATTAAATGAGTTCATATATATGAAGTACTAAGAACCCTGTGGCATATGGTAAGTAATGTGTGTTAACCATTGTTTTAGCATTTTTATCATTATCATTAGTGAATCTATAGAAAATGAGCTATTCAGTGCAAGGCCTTCTGAATAAGTATATACAGAATATTAAAATGTCCTATGTGGTTCTTCAAAGTCTGATACAAAATTATCAGAAGCTGATTGCACATGCATAGTGTTGAGGTTTATTAGCTAACAAGGAGAAAAAAGTTCCCACTGAGGCTAATTTCCTTCTTTTTTCACTCCCAGAATCTATCTTGTGCACTCTTATGACTTACATCTCATTATCATCATGCTATTACAAAAATTTCTTCACTATCTATCTAAACAAAGTTCAGATATGCATGTGATCAACAACTAAGTATTTAGTGATTATTATGTGCCAGGGGCTGTAGATATAAATATGACTAAGGTATGGCCTTGCCATTGTGATATTCACTCCTAGAAGGCAGAAAAGCACATAAGCAGATAATTATAAAACAAAGTAGAAATTGTGGTGATGGAAGTACATACAAAGTGCTATGGAGCAGAGATGAGGGACATCCAAGTTCACACTAGAAGGATCAGATAGGGCTTTATGGAGGAAAAGATTCCAAGTCTTCAAAGATTTCTAGTAGGAATTTAGATGCCTTCTCTGGCATCAAGGACTTCCTTAATTGGTCCCCTATAACTCCCCAGCCACATCTCCCATTACTCCCAACATAACCCACCTACCCACTCCTTTTGGACTGGTGTTACATATCCTTGAAAAATCCACTTGTTATCCTATCTCTGATTCCTCTTCTTATATGGCATTCTCTACTAGGCATCCTCCCCCTGGAAAAAACTGAACCCTTCTCTCTGCCTGGTAAAGCATATTCTCATCTCCTCATGAAATCTTACCTGACTTTGACGTAGTCATATTCTTTCCTATTACACATAAAAGCATTTCAAACAGACACATTCAGAGAGACACTAGCACTATTTTGTCATATTTTTTAGTGGTTTGTTGTGTTTTTCTTATGATGCCAAAAAAAGTAAGTACCTTGAGGAAAAAAAAATTCATAAATTTATTTATTCCACAAAACCTAGGAAAGTGTCAACCAAAGCAAAATATAAATGGTCAAAAATACTTTCTAAATTAAATTATTTTGCCAGTGCCTTCTTTGGTTTATCTGATGTGCAATAAATCCACTTTATGAAATTTTAAAAGTTCAAATAACCAGAGGAGAAAACACTAACTTCTGTCAGTTAATTTACTAACTGAAAGTCTGTAGTACTATATTTGAAATAAACTAGCTTGGTAAAATTTGTGAATGTGAAAAAAATGTGAACCATGGAATAAATTATACATTTGGTTTATAAGAAGGCTGTGAATGAGGTTCTTGTACTTAGTAAGCAGTAAGAAAGCGATATATTGTTCAGAGAGGGAATGTATTTAGAGTACAAGTTTGAAAATGAAATGAGAATAATTGAATAGCCTTTTTTGTAAGGAAGTAAAATATACACAGCAGTCAAGTAAATGATGAGGATTATGCTTGTGTGTTCAAGCACACACACACATGTATTTTAAGTGTGAATAAGATAGCAGAAATAGCAGTTGGGGAAACGAACTTTTCATAATGATTAGACACTTTAACTTCAGCACTCTTCTTATTTCTTCTGTCTTATCTATTTCCCTCCCACTATTATTTCTCATGCTATTCCTCTAATTAATCTCTTCTCTCTAGTTTTCTACACTCACTCCTTTCTAACAAACAGAAACTCCACATACTTTACACATACACACACACACACACACACACACACACACACACACACAATTGTTTCCTGCATTTTGTGTTCAAAGCATAAAAACAGTTATCTATAGGGCCCCTGAAATCAACATTAATTTACTAGACTAGTGAGTGGTTTTGAAACTTTTGCTCTTGAACCCCTAAAATAATTTTGATATAAAAAAATAGACTTTGTGCCAGTTATCAAATAAAGTTAGAGCCTCTCACCTCTAAATCCATCTTCTTTGCCTGCTCTGCTAAAATGGGGCTGGGCCCTTTAAAGATTTTTTCTTTATCAGCCAGCATGATGTTTATCTTTGCCAGCTGAGGACACAGGAGACAGAATGCAGGAGGAAAAGGTTTTTCCTTTCTGGTTACAGGATGCTTACTTAACAAGCTCCTCCAGTGCTTGCAGCATCTTTCACATCCAGATCCCACAGCCTGTGCAGTTTTTCCACGCCAGGCTTTTGCAGTGTGTGCAGCTTCTCTAGTGCCGGGCTCCTGTTATGTAACTGGATTCTCCTGCACCCATCTACTCCCGTGTATGCAGCTCTTCCAGCACCCAACTCCTGCAGAGCACATAGCTCCTTCTGCATCCAGCTTAGGTAGCAGAGTCTGCTTCCACGCTGCATGCATGGCTTCCTCAGTGCCAGGTGCTGCTCTCTGTGCACAGCGATGAACAGCACCCAGAGGCCAGCAGCTTCCCCTGGCACTCCACTCAGATGGTTTGGTAGTGAAGTGCCTCCACTGAGACGCCCTGCAAACAGCTTTCCACAGCATCCCAGAGGGAAATTTCCAGCAAATTTCAGATTTCAGAAAACCTCCAGCAAGTTACACCATCATGACACTGTACCAACTTCTCTGCCGTTTAGTGGCTACAGCCATGCCCTCTCCAACAAGGTGTAGCCCTCAGTCTTGTGTGTGCATAGGGATGCAGGGGATTCCTTGGGCTGTCTATCTCAGTCCCAGGAGTCATGATTGTTTCTTATATCTGCGATTCCTGTATTCTTTAGAATTTCTCTTCATTTCTTACTACCCAAACCCTTGTTACCACAATCTTCTCTTACAGTTCATAATTCTGTCAATTAAACTTTACTGTTCAAAATACTGTATATTCTGTGTCATGACTGGGTGCTGACACATGCTTCCTCATATATTTTAAATTAAGTTAAAACTTCTTACCAGGATTTTTTTTTAATTGCAAAAGATTAATTTTCTGGTGTTTTGTGTATTTTATACATACTTAAAATGTGTATTTGTTAAAACCTTAGAGCTACATATTTAGATCACTTAGCAGATAAGTGAATCCACCATATTATTTACAAAGCCAGTCCTCACTGTCAAATTAATCAACCAAATCAGATGTATTCTGTGTCCAAAAAAAAGACTTTCATTTATTTCTTTTTTTTTCATTTGAATAAAGATGTGAATACATGTTCTTATGGCAACCCTCTCACTTAAGTAGGCTAGTAAAAAATAAATGGACAGACAGCAGATGGAGAGACAGACAAGCAGACAGGCAGGGAGGTGGACTGCACTGTGCCAGGAGCCTTGCCAAGGTGAAATACTATTTCACTATTTTTTACCAACACATTTTTACCTTGCTTTCAATGAGTCTCTCTAAAGTAATGCATTCACAAACTTTCATTTTGTTTGATGCCCTGGAGACTGTACCCCAGGGACATACACAGTAAGATTTGGGCTAGGTGAAAGCTATGTCATCTTTTCTGAAGTGGAAGAAGGGTGGTCATGATAGAGGAGATGGGGAGGAAGACGCAGCCAACCACAGACTCTCAGACATATCAGTTTCAGGAAAATGCACATACAGAAATTGGCACTAGACCAATGAGCTACTCTACTACATTCTCCAGTGAAGGTTACAGCAAGGAATTTTTTCCCAAAATAGACAAGAAAACAAGTTAAAAAAAAGCAAACAATTAAAAAAAGAAAAAAAAGTAGAATAAAAGTATTAAACCACATTTCTTATAAATGTGGAAAATAAAAGCTCTCCTTGTAAGTACAGAAGTAGACGAAATAGAGGCAATATCACATCAAATGTGAAACCTGACTCCCACTAGCACCTATGTTTGGATAAGGGTCTTGCTTTTAGGATTTGTGACTCAAAAATTTCACATGGGTTAAATCCTTCATTTACAGTGGTTCTGTTTCTTATTTAAAACAGTAAGTTTTCCTTAGATCCCATTCTTCAGTGAATCACATGATAAAGAAGGAGATGGAGAATCTGAAGCAAAAAGTAAAGGGGATGCGGCCAATTTCTACCATTTGGGATATTAACAAGTTTAACATGGCTCAGCAACTATCTTAAGTGTTATATCGTAACTATTTTAGCTTATGCCATAACTATTATGGCATAAGCTAAAGGTGTTGAAATATTATATAAGGAATGTGTTTTCTGAGAGGAAATGGGTGACAATTTGAAGGGTCGGTTTTTTAACAGGAGGAATACATAAGAATTCAGAACAGATTCTCAACCCATGCTAATGTTCAATAATGTTTGCGCAATGTAAGAAAAGTTTTAAATCTTTTTTTTTTAACTTCAAGGAAACTACTGTTTCCTGTTATTTCTAGAAAATCGGTAAATGCTGGTGTTTTAAGAAAAGAACATTTATGAAGAGATATTAAGTGTGTTTTAACTACAAGTATCAGGTCCTCATTTATTTCCCCTAAGAAACTCTGTAATTCTGTTTTAAATAAATGGCATTTCCTTTTTTTTTTGAGACAGAGTCTTACTCTGTCGCCCAGGCTTGAGTGTAATGGCGTGGTCTTGGCTCACTGCAACCTCCACCTCCCAGGTTCAAGTGATTCTCATGCCTCAGCCTCCGGAGTAGCTGGGACTACAAGCGCACACCACTATGTCTGGCTAATTTTTGTATTTTTAGTAGAGAAAGGAGTTTCACCATGTTGGCCAGGCTAATCTCGAACTCCTGACCTCAAGTGATGTACCCACCTTGACCTCCCAAAGTGCTGGGATTACAGTCCTAGGCCACCACACCCAGCCAATGACATGTACTCCCAATAAAGGTCTCTGCCTTCTTATTCCCCCAAATCAGCAACCCATGGGAAGTATAGGACTTCTGGAATTTTCTCCACCTAGATAAATAAATTTCTGGTAAAGATTTTCCTTTCTTGAATAAGATCCATAATCTCCAGAATACACTATCTGAATGAACTATTTCAGTCAGAAAGTCCAATGTGCTGCCTATTTTATGGCAAACTGTTGGAATCTTTAAAATAAAGATTCTGAATCTATGCAAAAACTTTTAACCTTATATTACATTTTGCTTACCTACATAAAGTTACGTTCCCATATTACATTCAATACAGGTACTTCCCTTCATTGCAAAAGTATAATCTACTTGGTTGAAATTATTCAATGTGAAGGATATACATGAAGAACTTTCATTATGTTCCAAAAAATATTTAAGGCCATCATTTGAAGATTTAAAAAATCAGTAACTGCATAAACATTTCTATGCTTGCCAAAATCTCTTTCATAGCTCTGCTAAGCACCACGGTTATTGACATGAACACGTTAATGTTGGGTATTTTAAAGATCCAAGTAGTGTAAAATCAGCCAGTCTGTCACACTGGTAATTTATCATGTAATCAATAATCACTTTTGTTTTGTGGGGGGCAAATGGAAATAGAAAACAAACAGAAGAAAATTCAGCAATGTAAGATGAACGAGCAATAACTAGTTTGTTGCCATCTGTGATATAGCCATACCTACAAGTTTTCAACATACTTACTTAAACAACGGAGCTCCACAAACGACACATTTATATATTCCAGGATCTTTGTGATGTGTGTATTCTCCTTCGAAGGCACTGATAAATAATAAACAGATCATTTAAAAAATAAAAATTAACACTATTTCTTACAGAATGTATTTGCTTAAAATATATTTCTCTAATAAATCTTTCAAGGGCTTTTTGTCCTAAAATGAGAACAAACCAAACATATGGAAATCTGAACTTTACTAATATATTTCAAATCTATATAATAAAATGTACATATAACCACTCCAAACTAGTGCCATTTACATAAATATATATATATCAAGCCATCTAATTATGTAATGCTTAGAAAAAGATTTTGTTTCTATTAAAAAAAAAAAAAAAAAAAAAAGCCTGTAGTTTAGATTCACAGAAAGACCATTACATAAGATTTTGCTACTTTACAGTGTGCAAGAGTAGATATCAGAAAATGCAGATGGGTCCAAGACTTCAAGTGGAAAGAGTCTTATTTTTTGGTTTGAAAAAGAATATTGCAGCTTTAAGGGAATATTTTTCTAAGTTAACAATCTTAAAGGCTAGGAGGTCATTCAGCTAATACAAATCAGCTGTGCTAGCCCAACAAAAAGTCTATGTGCTCTGCAGCTTGTTTTTATTATCCTTTCACCCTCTTTATGAGGTCCAATTTTTTTATAAACAGAATTTTTAAGAATGACCTAATCTCTGGTTGTTTGTGTGCATTAAATCATTTTGCTAGTCATGTACACAACAAAACGGATAGAATCCTCACAAGCTGAGACTGAAGTCCACTGCTAGCTCATTGTATGCTAAGGATGGACTTCGTCAGAGATTCAGCATTTGGTAAATTCAGTAAACAGCAGATACTGTGACAGGAAGAGAGTGTTGCCTATTAACGGGGATCCCATGTGTAGCAGAGAGCTCTTTCAGTTCATGAATGAAAACAAGAAGTTACATCATTAATAAATTTGGATCAGAAGTAAGCTACGGTCTTACGCCAAGCTCCATGGTCTAAATTAGACAACAAAGTCGTTGGACCTTGGCAAGTTACCTTTGAGCTGAAATCAGCTGAGAGAGACTTTATTCACTAAAAACAGTCTTGGAAGTGAACAAACTCTTTTTTTCAGGACTTAGGGCGAACTTCCAAAGACCAAAGCCATGTGAGGGCAGTTATTGAAAATTTTTGACATTCCAACCACAAATGAGCCAATAAATACTTTCTCCACATGTGCTTCAAAAAGAAATTGGAGTGGGGTAGAAAAGAACTAAATTATGCTACCTTCTTTTTGCAGCCAAAACGTCTATACTTACAATGGCCACCTTCAAAATTTCAGCATCCTGGCATAGTGCCAAGTCCCTCATGGTTTTGCTTACTGTGATGTCTTCCCAAAAAATGTACCTAAATCGCTATTACTTCCACACATTTTGTAGTAAACTAAAAACAGACCCTTAACAAAAGCTTTGTGACTTTACATCAGATATGGAGTGTTCATTAAATGGAGAAAAAAAACAAGTAAAACTCAGTCTTAACCTAAACAATACCGTTTCAACCTTTACTAATTTGTAGACTTTAGCAAGTAAGTATAAAATTCTCTAAATTAATTGGCAAGGAAGAGGATTGCAGGGGACAGGAGGAGAAGAAATCTAGCTCTTACTTAATGACTTTTTATTAAAGCTTAGCTTACCTTTCGGTCCCATTCTCCTGAGTGACATGGTACTGCAGGGGTGTTAGCCGCTTCCTCAGTTCCTGCTGGGAAAAGACCACCTTACAGTTCTTTTTATCCCTACGTGACCCTGAAAAGAGAGAGGATATGGGAGAAGAAGGCTTTTTAGCTTGAATCCTAAATAATTGCTTTGGCTGGCCGCCACAGCACAGCTTCTGCAGTCAATTGTCAATGACCAGACCAGTCTCTAATGCACTGGAAATGCTTACCTGAACTGCAGTTCGTTATTTCTCTAAGTTTAAAAAGAATGTTTCTTAAAATTCAGATGATTCCACTGAAGCAGTGACAATATGCTATTGCCAAAGTCTCTAGCATGTGATACTAAAAAGTCACTGATCGTTCACAAAATACATCCTTTCTATCTCTCAGTATCTTGAAAACCTTTTTTTTTCAAATAGATTCAAAAACATAAGTCTATTTACAAGCATTTACACTGTATATATAAAATGGTGGGCATATTAAGTCAAACCATAAGTCTGCAATATTTTGCAACTTAGTAGAATAGCCTAAAACCATTCAAATTCAATTTCCATTCTGGATGATTTAACTACTATCCTATGTTTTGAACCCTAAAATATATATTTTTCTATGACCAGGAATTGCTGTTCTCCATTCCATCAGAAACTTCACTAGATTCTGTATACATAACTCTCTCTTTAAAGACGGTATCGTACCATGTGATATGGGCAGCAAGAAACTTTCAACAACTACAGGAGAAGGTACTTTCACTAATGTAGATTCAAGAAGTTTCAAAGAAAGTGATAAAAATTGAAAGGGAGAAAGACAAAGAAAAAAGAAAAAGTGAATATGATTTTTAGAAAGCTACATTTTCTTTTTGCAAAGTATATGTAGGAAGACTTCACTGATTAAGTGTATTTGAATAGTGAAATAATTCTAATGTGATTCTAATAACAATGGCAGCTTTTATTTCAACCTATACAGCCTGCAGTAAAATGTTCAGACAACACCTGTTTATATGCAGTATTTTATTTTACCTGAGCAAATGACTGAAAAGAAATATAACTCCAGGACAGGGCAGCCATTACTCACTGCAGTAAAATTGCTTTTCTTTGCCATCCATCACAGTGGGAAAGAAGCCTGCAGATGGTCCTAAATGTAAAGAGTTCTTGCCATGTTTTGGAGTTACTAGAAGAAAGCTTGCTTAGTTTCCTAAATATTAAATTCAACTCCTTTTGAAATATGAAGAAATTCAATTTAGGAGTGGAAATGCTTCCCACTTTTTTTACTTTCAAAGTACCTAATGTCATAGCATGAGATCACTGACCTTAAACTAGGAAAACATTATCTAGCCAGTTACCCTGACTGTGGGGTTGAAAAAGGATATCAGCTTGCAGAATCAGGGCCCCCAAGATAGAGTGGCTGATTCTCCACAAGTGAAAATGGAGGCAGCAAAAGAGCAAGCCAGAGCCAAACAGCAAGATACACCTTGGAATGGTCCTGCAGGTTGTCAGACAGCACCTCTGCTGACCTTCCACAAATACTTCAGCCCTTCCACGGCCTGGAAAAATCCACAGGCACAGCTGGCACGTCACTAACAGCATGTTGATCTCTCATCTCACCGGACCCCATCTTACCCTAGGCTTTATCCAAATACCTACAACTTGTATTTTTGCTGTTGTTGACGGGTTGGGTAGAAATGTTTCCCTGAGAAATGTTTGTCCTGTCAGAACAAGCCTCTCAATAGCTTGAATGCAGAGTGGCTCTTAAATAATCAGACCACAGTGATAGGTGAGTTTCTGTTCAATTCAGTACAGACTTCTTAAAAATTGTTTTATTTTCATTTATTTGTTGGAAGGGTTGTCTCTTAGTTAACAATGTCACAAAATCATTAATTGCAAATATAACATGAAAAAACAACTTGGTTAAAACTGTTCTTTCCAATGGCATAATTAAAATATTTACAATTAAAATCAAACAATTCTATCCAAAATATTTTTGTTAATATATGTTCATTCATACAAAAAGACCAATTGTGTTCCCAAAGTTGAGAGAACTAAGCTACCCATCTGTATGTCATTTAGTACAAGAGAAGCAACTGCAGGTTTAAATTACATGGTATTGGATTGCAATTTCCTAACATTGGATGCTTTTCTGCTTTTTTACCTTGAGTCATTTACTAAGGAGTGTTCATAAAAAGTAGCTTAAAGCACAGATGCTTGCAAATCGTTTAGGCAAAGATGTTTCTCTCTTTTAAATTCTCCCTGTCTCATGAATCTCTCTTTTCTGAAGAAAGAGAATAAAACTGTTGGTCAGTATTGATGAACCATGTCAAGTATTTGTACAAGAAAAAAAGGTAAAATTGAAAACATCTGATTGAAGTAAATAATACAAACATAAAAGCTTTACTAGTGAATGAAGGGTATTGAAGAGACTTTATTTCATAGATTAGAAATTACTTTTGATCTAAACATTCTTAAAAAACAGATTGTTTTCCACTATGAAACATCTCATTAACTGTGCTACAGAGACCTCGTTTTAATGGCAAGCCTTGAAAGAGTGCTGCTGTACTCCTTTGTTAGTCTCCGTCTTATTTGGGAAGGGAATAAAGATTTCATTCCAGCTTTCTTTGTTTGTCTTTCAAGAACCGCTAAAGCAGTATTCACACAAAATTTGTAGGAATGTGCCCTATGTCATAGCCTACAAATTATTTGGTTTTGGTGCACTTAAAGGTCATCTTCCAAATTAGCAAAATTTTTCTACATCCTGGCTTTTCAACCTTAAATATAAATATTGTTTCCTAACTGTAAGTGAGGTTTGTCCTTTAAGAAATAACTAGTGATTATTTAAAGTTGTCAAGCTTTGTACATTTTCATTCTTTGGTTATACTATATTCTCAAAATAATTAGGTTTTTAAAGTATGTTGTACTGAAAGGAAATATATGTAGACTAGAAACAACTATTGTGACTTTACATTAAACAATGAGAAGTTAGTCAGGTTTTAATAAATGTCTTGCTACACCATTTAATAATGTATTTCCTAGACAATTGAAAGCTGTAATATTACATTAGCTCTTCTATCATCAGAACCAAATATTGGCATATATAAACACAGAAAAGCTTCACTTTGTCTCTGATTTCCTTTTTTCCTATCAGACTCACTTTTCTAAAGTCATATGGTGCCACTGTTAATCTTGAAAAAATCATTTTATTTTGAAATTCTAGAGTAATTCACTGGACGGTTTCCCTTTACTATCTTCACTTAGGTACTGTAATTTTCTTATTACACAGGGTAATTTAACATTAGTATTACATGACATCTGTTCCATGACCTCTAAATTGGCTTAGAAGTATGTTTGGGAAAGATTTTTCCTTTTATTTAAATGTGTAATAGTGTCTTTTGAAGGCACAGTGAGTATGTGTTTACACATGTAACACAAGTACATATTTCAGGAGATAATACTGCCATTTGGGTATCTAATCATAACACCATTCCTACAGAGTAACATTGGGAGATATCAGAACCATCTTGAACCCAGTCCAAGTGTATTTTATTTATTGAAATATGCCCAAAGTCTCTTTTTATATCGAGTCTTGTCCTGTGTTGTTGCCTCAAGGCCAGTATTGTTTCAAAGCCCCAATATGAAGCACCTGCTTTTAGTACAAGTAAACGTACAGCAAGAGTTTGCTTTCTGGCTCTGCCTGCTTCCCAGCTACGTGACCTGAAACAAGTCAGCTTCGCTATGTATTGCCATCCTCACAGATCTCCTGTGAGGATCATAGCCATTAACACTTACTTCATTTTGATTACAGTTAATTCTCAGGTTAAAATTGTCTTTTAAAAGATAGCCAGATCCAGTATTTCACTGTGCTGCAATCTTTTATTGGTAATTCTTTTTCTGTAATATTTCCCTGGGAACAGTATTTTCCTCACACTTTGTCTTTTCTTTTTTTTTTTTTTTTTTCCAAATGGTTAAAGTGGGAAGTGAAGGAAGAAAATAAAACTAAAATTTGAGTCCTCCTACATGCCAGGCACATGTCTAGGCACTTTCACATAAATACATGTAATCCTCTCAATAATTCTAGAAGGTGGCTGTCATGCCTGTTTTAAAGATACAGAAACTGAGGTTTGGTGAGGTTATAACATACCTTTCTAAGGACAAACAGCAAGTAGACATATCAATTCAAACCCAGGGCTGTCTGACTGCCCTAGTAATATTTTCTTTCCTCTAGTCATATACTTTCTTTTTCCTTTTTTTTTTTTTTGAGACAGAGTCTCGCTCTGTCACCCAGGCTGGAGTCCAGTGGTGTGAACTCAGCTCACTGCAACCCCCGCTTTTCACGTAATTCTCCTGTCTCAGCCTTCGCCTCCAGAATAGCTGGGATTACAGGCACCCACCGCCACACCCAGCTAATTTTTGTATTTTTGGTAGGGACAGGTTTTGGCCAGGTTGGTCTCCAACTCCTGACCTCAGGTGGTCCGCCCGCCTCAGCCTCCCAAAGTGCTGGGAGTACAGGCGTGAGCCACCACACGCCCAGCCAGTCATCATATTTTCGATCAGGAAAAAATACGTTAAAACTTCCTTCTTTCTTCTCTAACTGTACAACAGCTTTCAGCTTAAAAACTAACAAAACAATAAGGGGAAAAAGCAATAATCACCTCAGTACATCAGAAAAGTTACATACATTTATCTACTAGCTAATGTCTCTTTTCCCTGTTATTTACTCCTTCAACATAGGGTCAGTGACAGGTTTCATATGGGATTCTCACAAAGTCTATAAAACACTGAAAGGCTGTTGAACTTCCTGTTAAGAAGTAAATTAGATCTGTTACCTAAATCTTACAGTACTTTTAAGCCATAAATTTTATATTTTGGTGTGAAAAATCGAAACAAAACAAAACCTAAGGATCCCATAACTTTAATTTTGGTTCTTGGATCAGAAAAAATGAAACTATTAAATATTTTCCCAAGATAATAAATGAATAAGAGATAAGAATATCTTGTTTTGCTTTGAGTTTAGCAGGCTAAAACAGTAAAGTTCATGTTGAAATGTCTTCCTGCTATAATTAAAGGTGATATACTTTACTTTTCACTGTAAATTTGGCTGCTTATTAATCTGTCCCTGGAAAACTGAGTAAATTTTTACTTCAGGCATAGTATAGTAGTGTTAGAACTTCTAAATACTGGGCCATTTGGAAAAGCCAAATCTAGTCCATTTTTAGATTAAAATATAAAATATATGCCATAAACCATCATTTTTTGTTTGTTTGCATTCTAATAATTCAATAAAGGCTTTATGATAAGACAAAACAAGAAAGTACAGGGGGAAGAAAAGCTCCCTATTGGCAGAACCATATTCAATTCTGATTTTTCTCTCAAAGTAGACCTATATAGGAAAAAATTCCTGAGATTAACATGCAATCTAAGATGTCAGGACACTTTTGCTTCAGTCCTTTGGTTTCCACAAAACTAGGGCTGCAGGGCTTACTTTGAGGACCACTGATCCAAGATTTTTTCTTAAATTGTTTGTTCAAGTCATCAAAAATGTTGAGTGTTTACAGATTGCCAGATACTATGCTAAGTAAGATATATTCATTCATTCAATAATTATTTATTGGGCACCTATTATCTGCTGGCATTATCTAAGGACTTAGGATATACCAGGGAACAAAATAAAGATCTACTTTCCTGGAGCCCGTGTTCCAGTAGGGGTAAAGAAAGACAGACAAAATAAAATGAAAATAAGTAAGTAAATTACATAGTTTCTTAGAAGGTAGTAAGTATTCAGGAAGAAGACAGGAAAACTGGAGGACTGGGAGTGAAAGGAATAAGTATTATAATCTTTAAACAGAGTGGTCAAGAAGTCTCACTGAGGTGATATTTGAGCAAAGCCCTGAAGAAGGAAAGGAAGGTGGCTGTGCTGATCTCTGAAGGAAGAGCTTTCTGAACACATGGCATAAATGGCCATTGCAAGAGATGAAAACACTAACAAGTTCATATTCCAGTGGCAGAGACAGAGACAGGTAGCTTTAATGCGAGTGCTAAAACCTGAATATGAATTGAGTAGATAAGCAAATTTAAACATAGAAGGAATATGCTTTTAAACCAGGAAATGTACAACTATATATCTTAATACAGACATTGTTTAGCATTACCTTTTTTACTTTCAAGAGAAAGTTTAGCGAATATCCATTCAGCAAAGTGCTACACTCAAAATAGCTCTTGGAGAGTATTTTTCTGGCGGAACTTTGAACTATGATCACAGTGCAGGTTCTGCTAATTTGCATTGTCTACTTAAAGTCATTCTTTTTAGGCTACAGATCATACTCCTCAACTTGGAGTAATATGTAAGAGGATACACAATGGCCATTTCTGGTGATGAATTTTGGATGAGGCTAGAGAACAAAAAACCCTTTGGCCAAACAATGCTGTTACCCTTCTGTAACACCTAACTCTTCCCTTCAGAGTGATATTCTGGCTATGGCAGGAAACATCCATAACCAAAGGAAATATCAAATTAGTACCTGTTCTATTTTTTAAAACATTCGTAATTTTTACATTTTTGTTGAGTTTAATTGTATCTGTTCTCAAAGCCCTAAATATGAAACACACAAAAATAAATCTATGAGTTCCAGGACTCAGAAAACAGACAATTATTTCTTCTTAAGGTAAAGATTTGTTCTTTTCTATATGTAAGAAAAATCATATCTTTATCTGTCATAATAGTCATATTTAATACCTTCTTGCTGTTTTACTATTACTTCACATATGACAATTTCACAAGGTCAGTTTCAGTTATATTCTATTGATGCATGCACAGTGTTCTAATTAACATCAATGGACATTATAAGCATGCCAAGGCAACATACCATTGTAAACTTCTTGAATTAAACAAGACCATATGTTTTAGTGGTGCATAGTCGAATGATAAAATTGGCCTTCAGTACGGTTCTTATACTGAAGGTTTGAATAAATACACTCAGAAGATGTTGTCAAGCAAGTTTTCCTTCCAAGGATACACATCCTGATAAGTTCACTGCTATAAGCACTTTTAGTATTAGTGTATTTACTCTACAAGGCACTACTTAAATGGGCAAATACAGTATCACGCAATTATTTTCAAACACCTTCATTCCTTTCTGCTTTATTTTCCCAAACACATTGTAATTCTTTGAAGATAAAAACTGTTGAGCCTAATATTAATTTATACTTTCTACACTATTTGTTAAACATCTGCAGTGAATCAAGAACTGTGACAAGCACTGGAAAGTTAAAAATAAATAAGGTAGTGTTCTTATTCTAGGAGAACACATATTTCTGGTGATGAATTTTAGAAACTCATCAGGAAATGGTGGCAGGAAAGATAAGACAAACAATCTATACAATGTACAGTCTAACAGTAAAGGTATGTGCAAAGTTTTGTGTAAAGAGAGTTAACAAAAAGGACGTTAACACTTTAAAATTTTTCCCTACTGGATTTAATCATACCTGATTATAAATGAAATACAGAAAACTCAAATAATTAATACCAACATCATTCACAGGATGCCAGAAAAGATCCAAACAGAGAACTACATCTAGACATCCCAATAGATACAATATGATCAACTGCGTACAAGTGAAGGTGGTCATTACCCTATCCTGATGAAAAGTATGCAGTCTTTCATGTAAGCAGTAGCAGCTAATTTAACAAAGCAAAAACAATCAGGATAAAATGTAGGTTCAGGCTGGAAAAGGGAGAAATTGAGGACCTGAGAAATTTTAAAATCAAGGGGAAAAATGTGCAAACATTTTCTTACTGTAAGTCAAGGAGAGTAAATGTATTTTTCACAGTACTGAAAGGTTATTAATGTGATTTAAAATTCTAGCCTTAATAGTAAAATCTCATTCATGAAGCTGCATTATTTTCTTGATGGGAAACAATAGAGGTTTAGCACTACTTTCATCCTGATGAAAGATTCATTAATAATTCACCCTCATGACTGTACAATAGAAGTCGCATTTTACTTTTCTGTCTTACATTTGTGTTATAAATTTTTAATTGTTGAATTCAAGAGTAGTAGTCATTTTATTAGCATTCTTAAGCACCATAAAAAACTAAAGAGTATCTCACCAACTCTTCAAAATTTAATGCAAATACTGAGAGGAACGATTTTTGTGTTAATATGGACCATAAAGCCTAGAGTTTAGGGAAATATTTAAAACATCTTGATCCAAAGAGTATTTTCTTGCTTGTAAGACATATAAGTAAAAAGAGAATTTTTAAAGGCACTGCCATCATCAAGTGACAACAGTGGAAGAGAAAGTCACTTAACTTCAATTCTATCTGATTGCATGTGAAACGTCTGACAAACTTGGAGTTCCTGTTTTCAATTTTTTTTTCCTAGGGGTCTTCACTAGAACATCATACCACATAAAAAAAAATTAAAAACAGACAGGCTCATTTCCATTCTACATTTCATATGCAATCAAAAAGATTTGCAAAAAACAGCTCACTCTCTCATCCTCCCTTTCCCCTTTGGGAGCACCAACTGCTAGGGAAATGAGCAGTAACCACCCACAAAAAGGAAGAAAAGGAGCCCTCTATAAGATTATCGTGCAGAATTTTACTTAAATGTAACATTGAGTATACTTCATCAGAAACAAAATAAAATATATATTGTCAAAAACTCAGCTTTGCAAATTTCCAAAATTACATTACCACCCAAATCAAATTTCAAATCTAAATTAATTAAGCATAATGCCCAAAAAACAAGTCTTCAATTGCCACTCAACAAACAGATAAATCTGAATCTATATATTCCAGAAAAACCTGAGAAATTGTGGAGAAAAAAAAAATTCCACTTTATCACTCAGATATATCAAGAAAACCCATGTCTTCCTCTGAGTTATTCAGTATCTTCTTGAGAGATGGTGCTCATACATATTTTAGTCATCTCTGCATCCCTAGCACCTAGTAACGTGGCTGGGAAAAAGGACTAAACAAGTATATGTTGTATTTAAATACTTACTCAATTCTCCACCTTAATAATTGCTATTTAAATCTTCTTTCTAAAAGATTTTTCTTTCTCTTCTTCTTTTTTTTTTTTTTTTTTTTTTTTTTNTGAGACTGAGTCTCACTGTGTCACCAGGCTGGAGTGCAGTGGTGTAATCTCAGCTCACTGTAACCTCTGCCTCCTGGGTTCAAGAGATCCTCCTGCCTCAGCCTCCAGAGTAGATGGGAATATAGGCATGCACCACCACACCCAACTAATTTTTGCATTTTTTAGTAGAGATGGGGTTTCACCATGTTGGCCAGGATGGTCTCGATCCCTTAACCTCATGATCCACTTGCCTAGGCCTCTCAAAGTGCTGGGATTACAGGTATAAGCCACTGTGCCCGGCCAAAGATGTTTTCTAACTAATGACTTTGGCTATGTTTCTTAGAAATTAGTTTAAAATCAGCAACAATAGTATTTGCTTAATAAATCAGTGAAATTTTAAGCATAAATAATGATGGAGTAAAAAAAATACTCAATAACTTACATTACTATTCTAAATCCTATATTACCTAGAGGGTTTCACATTCAACTCTTTTATTATAACTAATATTTTCTTAATTCTCTAGATTTAAGACTATGAGATTACTTGGTCCAGCATTCCCCAAAATGCATTCTCTAAAACACTGGCTCTGGAAAAAAAAAAGCTAACAAGTTATTCCTCTTGCAGGGTGAGAAGGGAAAGGTTCCACAGTCAAATCAGATTAGGCAAATTTAGGAGACATGGGTTTCTTGAAGACCTTCTCAGAGATTTTCTTATGCTGATGTGCACTGTTAAACATGTGGTCATTTGATACATCATTATTTTATGCTCCACTAGAAAAGAGGGGGAAAAGTGGCCAAACTATGATACATTCTTGTCACAATTATTTTTTAGCTACATTTAGATTACCAAGATAGTAAAATGTAAAAGCAGTGCATCTTAGAATTTATGAAATACAGTAGTATGCATGGTTTCTCAATTTGATGATGAGATTCATTTTACAAGGTAAAATTAGTAGAATCAGTGTTCTTCAGATTATAATTTGAGAAATGATGAATGTCTAGTCCAAAGCCCTCAAAAGGAAACCAGGACCCAAAAAGTTACTACTCACAGTCACATATCTGGTTGATGACAGCCAGGTTCTCTTGTCTGCAGCTTTCCTCCCTTAGTTTATTTGTCCATTCTGTTTCTCTCTTGAACCCATGATTGGTTGCACTTTACCATACCTATCTATTGCTAACCCATGTGCCCACAGTCCACTCCTACTCCCATTTTCTCATTTTCCAGTCCTACCACCTCCCACTAATTACATCTACACATTCCTTCAATATCCTTCAGAAGAACTGTCATTGCTTGAAATCCTGTTCTGAGAATCCAGCCTGCCATTCTGGGAGGAAAGAAGCACAATGTTTCTCACTTCTTCTACTCCCAGCCTCTATGGTAAAACAAAAGAGAAAGCGTTTATACAGAATCATAAAACTTTCAAGTATATAACTCCTTTCACCCTATAGATAATAAAATTTGGACCCAAGGTGACCATCTTTCTCACCAGAATGTAGATCCCTTAAGAACAGAGATCACATTACTTGTAATGTGGCATTATTTTGATATATAAGATGATGTTACTTATTCACAAGCATTCATTCATTCAACAAATATTTATTGAACACCTATTATGTGACAGACACAAGTGTAGTTGCTGAATTGTAACAGTGAACTAAACAGACAAAAATCTCTGCCTTCCTGGAGCTTACTCTGCAGGAACCAAGGCCTTTTCATAACAGAAATAGATTTTTGCCTGATCAAACTCATTACATTTCCCAGAGACATTTTTGGTGTCCTCCCTTCCACCTCCATCTTTTTCTCCCCAATTTCTTCTCCCTTAAAACAAGGCATTTAAATTATACAGAACGAACTTTGGAAAATGTCAGCTAATATAATATAACATAATCTAATGTAATGACCCTCACCTGAAGGTCATATCTAATTATAAAAGATTTGACAAGAATGCTACGTAAATCTCAGTTTACAGATGCAGAATAGGAATAGAACGTACAAAACAAAGATTCCTGGGGCCAGAAAGCAAGTTGGTTGTAGAAACAAACTAGTAAATAGAGATCAAGTGTCTAATCTCTTTCTTCATCAATACCAATAACATGATGAGAAGCTCTGAAATTTGCGGTGATATCTAAAATTTGCAGAAGAAAGATTAAAATACTATTCAAATGGAATATAATATAAATAGTCTCACTCTGTAGGCCAAGCTGGAGTGCAATCATGTGACCTTGCTCACTGCAATTGATCTGCCTCCTGGGCTCAAGCGACTCTCCTGCCTCAGCCTCCAGGGTAGCTGGGATTACAGGCGCCCACCACCACGCCTGGCTAACTTTGTATTTTTAGTAGAGACAGGGTTTCACCATGTTGGCCAGGCTGGTCTCAAACTCCTGACCTCAAGTGATCTGCCCACCTCAGTCTCCCAAAATGCTGGGATTACAGGCGTGACCACTGCACCAGGCCTCAAGATGTATTTTTATAACATGCATTTTTAAATGACTAATACAAGTGTAAATATACTAAATGTTTTTTAAAATCTAGGAAATTGAAATAAATGAAATGAGGATTTAAAATTTTCAAGTAAATTGTTGAATTCAAACGCAAAGGCACAAAAGGTAATTTCAGATAATTTGCCACTGCATCCTAATACAATCTATTTTAAAGAATGTTAAATTACACTGTACCTAGCAGAAGCAGTCATGAAATTCAATCTCTAAATAAAATATTTAGATGAAATTGTAAACTAGGAAAGGATGATAGTAAAAATTCATCAAATATCTATCCACAATGTTAGTGAAACTGTGAGCTGTCATTCATGGCTCATTCCTTCATTAAACTTGTGTCTCTTGAGAGCAAGAGTTAGCTCATTTTAATAAACCTTTCTATAATCTGTTACATAACATTATTGTGAATATGTTTAGATAAATAAGCATCGAATTACCCATGATTCCTCCAAAATCCATATTGTCTAGATACTCTAACCCTGTAGAATTATCATTTATTTTCAGAATTTATGTTTTACACACTTTACAGTCATTGTTAACTAATTAATTTCTCAAACAAAACTAAAATTTACCTTTTTTGTTCATGCCTATTTAAACTCTCTTGTTACTATATTTTATAATTCTTAATGTGTATAAAGAATGTATTCCATATTTAACAGAAAATCAAAAGAATCCACACTTAACAAACCATATGCCCAACATCTTATTCATACAGTCTTATTGTTACATAACAATTTAGCCTTAACTAATATTCATTGTCCACAGATAATTAAAAATTCATCTGGTAATTGGATGCTGCACAGCAACTTTTCAACATTAACTAAAACTTTATTATATCATAGAGCTACTAAAACAGTGTGTTTTAGAAAAATATAGGTGCAGCAGAGTATTCATTAATCAACATTTTAAATATAATTTTTCTTAGTCTTCTAAAATACTTTCATTCATGCCAAAATCAATTCATGCTTAACAGTCAACATGTTAAACTAGTAACGTTTTCAATATTCTATAAAAATTCAAAACAAAGCAAAACAAAATGTGAAATTTTCTTTAATTCTTGGGTGGTCTGCTGAAGAAAATTTAATTGCATATAAAACTATAAATGACTTTTAAATCAGCTATTTGGATACAAGATAAGTTAATTTATGAAAACTTGTTTCAGTTTATAGAAAGTCTACACATGAAAGACAATTTCAATGAGATGTCCAAGCATAAGGGAGTTAGAATTCTATTGAAAATGGAAAAAGGTTTTGTGCTCTACAAATACTCTTTGAACATAATATAAGCAGAAAAATTTGTGGTTTATAAATCCATATGTTCTTAACTGGATATTCTTTATATAATTTTGTTTAAGTTTTCACAATGCACCTATGTGCTAATATCAATAATCTTTCATGCTATGAAAGAATGTAAACCTAGTGCCATCTACTGGAAAAAGTGGATACCATTCAATCAACTAATTGCAAATTATTTTGTGAATTATGAGGTGAAATTTGTATATCCTTTTTTTTTTTTTTTTTTTATTTTTGTTTCTTTTAAAAAAAAATCCTCTCCACAGCATTTTAATAAAATCAAAGAAGTTAGGTAAGAAAAAGTTAGGTCAGAAGTTCGGTAAGAATGGTGAAATTGGAAAACTGAGGGCATTAATCTGAACACAAGGGACAGAATTCCTTTGGTGACACCAATACAGAAATCAGAAACACTGCGTTCTGATGAGAGATTTATATTAGGTTCGTGTGTATCTTTTAGAACAGATGTTCTGGACATGTGGTCAAAGAGGCCTCCTTGAAGAGTTGCAGAAGACCTAACAAAAAATTTCTTGAGATGATATGAAAACATGTGTAGATGTATACATGTCTTTTCTGGAAATAAGGTCATAACTTTTATCAAAGCACTATGTAGGTGGTCCATATTTTTCATGACCCAAAAAAGGTTCTGAAAAACTAATATAGAAAGTCAATGCATTCAGTAAGTGAACAGCACACTGACGACTTTGATTATTTTTTAAGTACATCAATTCTATGAATGAACTATTGCCAGCTCAAACTTGAATAAGTACTTATTACACACGTGGCTTTAATGCTTATCTGTAGTATTTCCTCTCTACAAATGGAGACTTTAAAGTACAATAAACAATAATTTGCTGCAAAGAAGTGATTGAAAGGGCCAGAGTTCTTAATTCTTATGCTAAGTCTTATTCACTGCCTCAAACAGTTTACTACCAAAACTCAAACTGTTTTCAAGAAAACGTAAAAGCAATTCTGGATAATATGCATTGAATCTGTCGCTACTTTTTGTTATTTGTTTAGCTACAATGTGATTTATGCTTATGGCATCCCCTATATTGTATTAATGCAATAAAGTGAGAAAAAAATGTTAGACAATAAATTCAAAAGTAAGCCAAACTATGAATTTTACTTTTAATCTTCCCCTATAAAGGAGTTTCAAATAAAGTTGTATTCTCTTACAGCTATGACTTCACCTATATATAAATGTTCCAAATGTTTACTGATTCATTTAACAAATATTTATTAAGTGCCAGGCATTGTGTTAAGCTCTGGAGTCATAAGCCACTGATTCATAGAGTTCTAGTTATACAGATGATAGTCAATGACTTTCTAATGCCATTTGCAAAATATCTCTAAGACTTCTAATTGCTAATTAGAAAACTATGATATATTTATAAGCTACAGCCATGCGACTCTTCGATTCATAGAAACTATTAAATATGCTACTAAAGTCAAGTAAGAACCACAACCACATATTATGTGTATGATGGTAGAAAAGAAGTATTATTTATATCTGTAACTAGTACTATTTAGACAAATTTTCTTTCACCCTCACTTGGCTGAAAGCTACCATGATATCTAGTCTAAAATACAGTTACACTTAATTTTTATCTAGCATTAAAACTATGTTTAAAATTGTGCTTCCTAATTCCTCCTCAGATAATGCTTCAGTCTTGATTAAGAGGCAAGGAAGTCTAATGTTCAAACGTGGAAACTGTGTCCTTCCCACACAACCCAGCAGACTTCTCTGCAAGTTCCCAGCATTAGTCAGTACTGAGTTTTAAGATCTGATTAACCTAAAGCCAAAAGTAAAAATAAGTGACAGTTAATAAAAATCACAGAATTTCAGAACTAAATAGATTATCTAATTTTCATTCCTCATAAAGATGAAGAAACTGTGATCAGGAAAAGTTTATTGTTCAAGGTCACCCAAGTTAAGGAAAGAGCTTTGGTTAGAGTTTTCTAACTCCTAATCCAGTGCTCTTTTTAATACGTAAAAGAAACTGTTGTAAGAAATTAGAAAAAATTCTGAGAAAGAAAAATTACCTTTAATTACAAACATGAGTGAACCATAACTCAGATGCACTTAATAAAGTCTAAATTAAAACTATATTTTATTTAAAAAAATAAGAAGTAAAGAAAGTCAAAGCTGAAAAATAATAGATCACTCTTCTGGGATATGGCCTTCATGCAGGTCAATCCAGTTATAATCAACTTTAAGAGTCTGCTCCAATTATATTTTAGTTCTGGAATTATTTCATATTGAATAATACTCAAAATTAGTAGTGTACTGGCTAGGGAATAGACATCTTTTTGAGATTTCTGTTGTAATGGGTTTTGACCAGCAACAGTATATTAAAGCAAGACTTCAAACTTTCACCTTCACTTCCTATATTTCCAGTTTTGGCCTCTTCTCTCCCTACCCGTACAAAGTAATAAGGACTAGAATTCCCATTTCAATTTCGTCTTTATTTTTCAAAATTTAAACAGTTTGTTTCATTATTGTTGAAGTTAATTTCTTCAACATTACTATATATCTAAGAGCAAAATCCTGTTAGAGAAATTAATGATGATAGAGATTTTGCCAAATCCAAGATATAAAAAATGTAGACACTGGAAGACTGACTTTCATAACTTTAAAAACTAAGTGGTGCTTGAATGGTCAAGAAACTGTGGAATACTATTCTAGCCAATTCATTTTTCAAATTAAAATGAGTTTACAAGCCCTAGATAAGAGAGTTTCTTTGGGCTTTTACCACTACTCAGTAGTAAGAATAAAAGAAATCCGCTGTATATTTATTGGACTTGAATTCTGGCTCAGCTGGATGTATAAGTAAAATAAAGAGATCAGAACAACAGATCGGCATGGTTATTTCTCAAACATAAAGTGTATTTGTGAGTCCCGTGAAAGTAAAAAATAGTTACATGAAACACAGGACATATTTTAAAGTTTGAAAAGTCTGTTGTATTAGAAAAACATAAATCTATATTAATACAAATACAAGAATTTCCATATTAAACATAGTGAAGGCATACATGATGTTTACTAAATGCTAGCCACAGTTTTAAGTACTTTTCATATCCCAATCTATTTAATTCTCACAGTAAGCTTTTCAGGTGGGTATTACTGTTATCCCCATTTTACAAACAAGGAAGCTAAGGCACACAGCTAATCAGTGGCAAAGCCAGATTTTAAGCTCAGTCTGACCCCAGACAGAATTTGTTGTTTCAGCACTGTACTATAATGATTGACTTCTTAAAAACTGTTAGCTTTGTGGAATTTATCTTTAAATCATTTTGTTATCAAAATTTAAAGATACTTATATTTCAGTTAAACAAGCTCATTATGAAACCCTTTAATCCTTGACTGTCATATCTTGAGGAACACACTGTTAACTAATGTTGATTCTATAAACATTTAGCCTCCTCTCTATTTGGCAAACCCATGTTACAAGAACTATGCTGGATACTTTTACACATTGAACTTTTTCCAGAGGAAAACATCATTATGGATAATCTAAATAACCTCCATAGCCCACCTGTGATATGTGCTGTACAGCAATGAAAAAGTTCTGCCTCGCACAAGAACTTGTGGTTGAGGTTCTCCCTCAAGATCGTATACAATTCAACAGACAAACCTTGTCGGTTCTACAGCCTAAATCTCTCCCAATTATAATCTTTCTTTTCAACTCTACTGTAATGACCACAATCAAGGCTTCAGCACTTCACATCTCCTTCCAGCATCAGACTCCTCCAGTATCCTTTACGGTGGCAGTGCAGGGGGATGTGGGGCCAAGGGGCATACTGAGAAGACTGGTTGGGGCCTCTATGCATTAAGCTTCAGTAGACCCTCATGTCACCACAAATGGACATAAAGTCTACATTTTAAAAAAGTGTATTTGCTATTTAAATATAGCTTCAAGACAAAAATATCTACCTCTGTCTAATCAAATTGTCATACCAGCCTCTCTCACAGAAACATCTAGAAAACCAGCACTGACCTCCTACAATACTAAATCAATAATCTTTGTAAAATGCAAATGAAGTCATATTATTCCCATTCATCTCTCCAAGATTTAAATTCCTTAAAATATTATATAAAGTTCTTCATGATTTGGCTACCCTTCCTTCCTTACCTCATCTATTTTCCCTTGCCCATCCAAACAAGCCATGTGAATAACTGTATTTCTCTGAACATGCCTCGCTCTTTCAGGCCTTCACATTTTCCAATGCTACTCCTTTTGTTAGAAATGGCATCCCCACCACCCTGCTTAGAAACCCAACTAACTGGTGCTCCCAGTATGAGATTCAGCTCGAGCACCATATCCTCCATAAAGCCCTCCTTAAACTTCAGAGATCTTCCCTTCCTTCCAACATTTCTTTCCCTTAAAGAAAAGATCTAGGACCAACCTCCTCTCAATTACCATAACACACCAAGTATAAATACCTCTAGTCTAGCCAGGTCAACATAATTCAATGGTCCTCTCACAGTTTCATTTCCACCTTGTACTTGTTGAAAAAACTCAGCTTTACCTTATTTATCACTGTATCCTTCCTGCTTAACACAATGCCCAGCACTCATAGTTAACATTTATTGAGTTGGAATTAAATTCTCTATACAATGTAGTAACAGATATGTACACTAATGGAAAAATGTAAACAATATTGATAATCGTCTTCACAGAAATAAAAGACTTAACCATTTTGGTTTTCATAATAAAATTAAAATATTAAGCTTATGATATAGACCTATAAAATTTGGGACTTTCATGCCTCACTTGTTTAAATTCTTAAAATCACATTTTTAAAATGTGCAGTGATTCTAATTTAAGAACCCACTGATGCATATTACTTCTGTTTATTTGGTCATTGTTAAGTAGAACTTTTTTCTTTTTAACTAAAATAAATTGGTAACTTAATTATGCTAACATTGTTCATTTTCATTTTTTCCTAAAGGAATGGCCACATGTGGAATGAAAAGCATTTTCATTATTCTTGATAAATGTCCTATTTTGTGTGATTTGGGGCAGTTTCTCACTCGGACTGCCAGCCTCTTATGAACGTTATGATTTGCAGATGTGTAGTGTGCATTAAAGAACAAGAAGATATCATGAAATATTAGTGACAATTATACACTGGGCAAGGAAACTGGACAATGTTCCAAAGGTTGTAAGGATTGTGGAAATGAATGTTACTCAAAGCAGAGTGGTGATTTATAACCAATTTCCGTCTTCAAATTAGGGCTCAAGTAAAAGAAAACGAAATTTAGCAAAGCATGATGGTGTATCATTTCCTGCAGCAGAAACACCCAGTTGGCCTGGTGCCTTCACTATGAACAGTACAACAAGCAGCAACCTGAGGGAAGCCCACAGGCTCGAAGGGCTACTGGCTGGCTCTTTGTCACCAAATGCAGCAGGTTGAATGCAGACATCACTGTGATATCTTCACCAACAAAACGAGAAGCAAAGAACAGGGGCAAGAGCTGAGTAGGAGAAAAAAACAAAAACAAGAAAAAACAAATTAAAACATCACAAATATTGAACACATTCATTGCACAACTGATGGCTACAGTTTTATCTGGAGCTGAACACATGCACATATTGCTAATAAATTTCAAATGCCTATTTTTCAGCCAGTGAGCTTACTTTCAATCTAGCTTTATTTGTATGTTAGAGATAAAATACACACTATGTAATAGCAGCGTAATCTGTGAACACAGTTTGCAAGAGGTTGAGAACAAAAGAGGAAGTTTAAAACAGTTGAAAGGAATTAGCATTTACTGAGTTTGTACCATGTGACAGGAACTGTCTGGAGCCTAATACACACATTGTATCATTTAATTCTTACAATAAACCCAGGAGGTAGGTTTTACGCCCCAATACATATGTGAGGAAACTGTGACTCAAAGGTCCAAGGGCACAAAGCAAATAACCAGTGGGAAAAGGACTAGAAAACCATAGACTGCAGAGTCATGTTCTTTCTTTACACCATGCTGCCTTCTAGCAATTATTGGCAAATCTCTCTCCCTGGAGAAGGCTATAAAATATCATAAGATTAAGAGATACATTTTGTTAGAATTTCATTTTGTAAGATAGAGAGCCAGAAATCCTAAGGACAATTAAGAGACTTCACTTTCGAAACAGCATTAAGTTTTAATAAAGCACGGCAAATATGAATTTTCATTTAATTGTATGATTTATAACTTCTAGGTCAATTCTGTGAATAATATTCATGATTTAGTAATAAAAAGTATAAAATGTTTTTTAATGTATTTGGAAATGAATTAATTTTGTATTTGGAAATGAATTATGTGGAAGAATCTAAAAACTGTAGATATTAAACTTCAGAGAAAGTTCGATTCCTAGGATTTTCTTAAAAGTTTTGTACAATTTTTCAATTGATAAAGATTAACTTTAAACAGAAATGGAAAATATTAGATTAATAAACTTCATATTTGTTATTTCAAATTATCATTTTAAGTGACTTTAACCATCAAATGTCCAAAAATTAATATAAAATTAATGTCTTATTCATTTCCTGAACACTTCCCCTGCTCCCCACCCCAAAATAAAAGTCTGTTCCGGACTCTTCCGATCTCCTTGAAGAACAAACATATAATAAACAGTAATATATTTTACTAAATCACTCTGGAGTGTATCTGACAGAAATCTGCTTGTATTAACACGCCTGAACTCTGACTTCCCCAAACTAAACTCACTACGAGACTAAAATATTTTTGTGTTACTAACTGGAGACAAAGGAGAGGAAAAAGGAAGGTAAGTATCACAATGCACAGCCTGAAAGAACCATTAAACATAAATAAACATGTCATTTTCACGAGTGACTCCAGAGCAGGGAAAAGAGAGCATTCCTTTGGAGCAGACTACCGCACCGACTAATAAAAGATCAAAGGTCTATACCTCACAACACTATAAATAAAAATGTATTTTTTCCTTGTGACCCTTCTCTGTGAGGAATAAAGTGCACATGGTAAATGTAATTACTTAGCAAAGCTGCAGCCTCACTGTGCTTCCACAGCTGACCATAAAACGTCTTCCTATTCTGTTTCATCAACTCCTGTACCAGGCAGCCTGAGCGCCTACCGACCACCATGGCCATGTGGCTTATGTCAAAGCCAGCGCACAGGAAGAGAGGCAGTGATGTCACTCTGCAGGTCAGGGAAAGAACAAAGATGCATTCTACAATTAAAAGCTGAGGGCCACAAATACAGGGAGCCCTGCAGCATGACATGTCTGTGTGATTTAATATTCTGAGTTGCCTGTATTTCTACCCAAATAGCCAGGGCTCCATCTAGTGGCAAAATAGTTTTGCCCAGTTTTTTGAAAACAGAAGACGCAAACAGTATGACATTAGCGCCAACAAAATGGGGCAATGACAATGACTGCTTTCAGAGCAGTCTAGTTTTTATACTGAAGAATGCAAAAAGCACAATTTTTCACACTGTTCTCCATTTTCTAATCCTATGAGGAATGCATTTCATAGGTTAGGATTTGATATTATCCTAATTATTTTAATGCTTGCATGGATAGTAGGAAAGGAGTGAAGTTTGCAAAATGCATGCAAAGTGGCATTACTCACAAACCACTCTGAAAATATGTAGCTGAGATGTAAAGTGAAAAACAGTTCAAAAAACAGATGTATGCATCTTGATGCCTTGGTTAAATCAAACTCATAATCTTACACTTCCACGGAACAAAAGAATCATAGTTAATATGGCTCTAACATGTGTTTTTATGCTGAAATGGTTTTAACAAAATTATTTTTAGCTCATGTTTTCCATCTCATTAATGTTTACACTTTAACAAACAGAGCTAAAATACATATGTTACCGTGAAAGATGGGATATCACAAGAGATGCGTGTGATCCATGGACACAGACTGTCTGGGTTTGAATGCTGGTCATGCCCTTAACCAATTCTTAACCTTGGACAACCTGCTTACCCTCTCCAGGCCTCAGCTTCCTCACTTATACGATAATTATTAAATAAGCTAGCTGGTAAAAAGTACTTGGTACAACTCTTGGCACATAGTATATGCTCAGGAAATGTTAGTTACTATTATTATGTAAATATGCCAAATATTTGCTGCAGTTTTAACTGTATGAATTAGAAAATTTTAACAGTCCTTTTATATCTACCCTTACTTAGAGTTAGCAAGCTATTCTCCAAAGAATCCTATTTAGGCCAGAAAACTACTACTTGGTTTTCCAAAGTAAATCATCCTAAAGAAAACAATAGAACAGAGAAATCCTAAAGATAGCAGTTGGCTGTGCACAGGGCATATGCCATGCACTACTCTAAGCACTTCACATATATTAGCCTTTTAATCCTCACAACCTCATGAGGCACATACTATCATTTTCCCATTTTTAAATATAGAGACTGAGGCATAGGGAGGTTAAGTAATTGGCCTAAAGTGTCACAGTTAGTAAGGGACAGGGACCTTAAGTAATTGGGTAATCTAATTTATACATGTAAACTCGGGCCATTTAGCTCCAATGTCAGTGCTCTTGACCACTATACAACTGACAATGAAAAGCCTCAGGATGCACTAGCCAACTCTAGATATTCTGATTCTATGTTTCCCTGCTAGGTAGTGTGATAAACATGTAATAAGGAAACTTAATTCAAGAAGATTACTTAATGGCTAGGTGAGATGGCTCACGTCTGTAATCCCAGCACTTTGGGAGGCCAAGGGGGGCAGATTACTTGAGGTCAGGAGATTCAGACCAACTGACCAACATGGAGAAACAAAAAATACAAAAATTAACTAGGCGTGGTGGCGGGCACCTGTAATCCCAGCTACTCGAGAGGCTGAGGCAGGAGAATCACTTGAGCCTGGCAGGCAGATGTTGCAGTGAGCTGAGATTGTGCCACCACACTCCACCCTGGGCAACAGAGCAAGACTCTGCCTCAAAAAAAAAAAGGTTACTTAGAGATTCTCTCCCTTGACACTGAGAGGAAAAAACAGGGAGCTAAGGAGGTGAAAAGTCTGAGACATTCTCAGATTTCTAGATTTGATCTTTCTAGTTCTATCACATGCAACTGCAACTTACAACTAACTATCCCTTATAATTAGTAAGGGACAGGGTCTTTAAATAATTGGGTAATCTAATTTATACCTGTGAACTCAGGCCATTTATCTCCAATGCCAGTGCTACTGACCACTAGACAACTGGCAATAAAAAGCCTCAGGATGCACCAACCAACTCTAGATATTCTGATTCTATCTTTCCCTACTAGGTAGTGTGATAAACAGGTAATAAGGAAACTTAATTCAAGAAGAATTCACCTTCAAATTTTTTCTCTAAATTCCTTGGATATACCTTCAGAATCTGTAAAGCTAACTCTACGTTAATCTACCAAAACTTCAGTATGTTGACAATATGGTACTTTTGAGGACCAAACAAACAGCTACTTCCACTCCCAGACACCCTAAATTCAAGTTTCAATTTGTTAGCTTTCTTCCATTTGTAATCCCTGAACTGCCTGAGTGAAGACCATTGCCAGAAAAAGTCCTAGTCCAAAAAGAGGCAAAAGCTTAGCATTAAACACCCTGTAGAAATCAGCATTGAGCAAGGATCACAGAAAATCCGTAATTCTCCAAATTTATTCTCAACTTCCTCACTTTTGCATTGCCTTTTATTCAATTAACTACATGGATGAATAACATTTATAGATAATCCACCTGCCTTGGCCTCCCAAAGTGCTGGGATTACAGGCGTAAGCCACCACACCCGGCCTAATCAACATGTTATTTTTTAAAAAGCCAGACAAGATGTCTCATGAATCTTCCTAATTTCCCAAAATATCTGGTACATAATTTTGAAAATAGTGGGTATTACTGAACCATACCTAATGAGCAGTATCACATCATGTGTTAAGAACAGAATTAGATTCCATAATTGTCCATAATTTCTTGCTTAAAACATTTTGATGATTCCCCATTGTATATCACAGGGTTCTCCAAACCATGTTCTGAGAAACACAAGATAGCCCTTCAAACAAGTTAAGTGATCAAAGTCATGGAAATTCTAACCAATATACAGAGTCTGAGAAGTCTTCAGCAAATATACCTGCTTAACTTTGTCTCAATTGGTGCCTTTGAAATGTTTTTGATCATACAAAACCCCTTTCTGTCCTATCACCCAAACCCCAGGAGAAGGAGTGGCATTCTGGTAAATTCTTCTGAGAAAGCCCAAATTCCTAAACAAATCACCTAAAGTATCTAAAGTTCTGCATTCAGCTGCTGCCAAACTCTTCAGCCTTTTCTCTTGCCACACCTCCACAACCCACCACACCCCACACTCCTGCCATACCAACATGGTGGTAATTTTCCTGATAGGTCAGCTGTTTCCTATTTCCACTTCCATGTCTTCATTCCAGATCCTTACTATCTTTGCCACCACTCCCAACCCCTACCATTCCTAATGCCTCCAATTCTAGTCCACAGTATAGCACCAAATATACCATCACATCCCCTGTAACAATTTTCAGGGCACTGATCTGCTTAGATATCTCCCTCTTCTAGATTATAAACCCCTCAAGGACAGTGACAGTGTCTTTCATCCCTGTATCCAGGTACCTGCCACATAATAGTCATTCACTGATCGAGTGAAAGACTATGAAAATGACTGACTATATGGAATTGGTTGATCAGGATCATCATTTTCAATGCTGCTATTTCTGCCATTTCAACCGTGAATAGTGCTTAAAGGTAATAATTTTAATTAAAATCTATTAGCTATATGATTACTAGTTCCTATAAAGAGCTGGAAAGTTGAAAATGTAACCTGACTTGAAATCCAAAAAAAGTTCAAATGCCCTATTTTGGTCGAAAATCTCTTCTACTTCATCTCCTCCATGAATAGTAACTTCCAAAAATTTGATTAAAGTTAGTCTGCTAGGGTTCTGTCTTAGGTTTATCTTTTTTCCCTTTTACTTTCTTCCCTGTAGTTGAACAATAATCTTCCAAAGAAAGATAGTAAAAAGGAATCTAGAGAACTCACAAAGTTGATAATTAGCTCCAGAATAAATTAGCTGATTGTACTAGGGGTTTTAAAGTGTCAAACATAAAGGTCAAATCCCTTTCCAATAAATGCCAAAGGAATATCTACATCAGTGATTTCACAAGATAGTAAAATGCTCCCTTCCACCACACCCAGAACCATAGGAGCCAAGAGTTTTGGGTTTTGTCAAATAATGACCAAAAAATGTCTCAAAACCCTAATCTTACCATATCAGAAAAGACAGATTATGTGGACACCAAGAACTAGAAAGTGGCCTCAAGATTAAAAAAAACAACAACAACATTATTTTAAGTAAAATATATTTAGTTTTGTGGGGAAAAAGTTCTATTGTTGCTATTTTTCATGCTATTATGAACAGAAAAAAACTTCATCATGGGAACCACTAATGTAAGTGTCTACTACAAAGTTCTATAAAAAACATCTTTGTTTTCATCAGCGCAGTGCCTAGCAGTTTATGCTCAAACAGTGTTTGTTGAGCGAGTTAATCAACCAATTAACTACTGCTTGAAATCCATAGCTCATTGGCTAGGATTTGGCATTACTTTCATTAAACAGAGATCCTTTTGTGATTGAACTTAAGAAACAACAGAATCCTGGCTATTCAGAATGCTTAGTTGATCTTTGAAGTGATTTTAGGAGATAAATGTTTTTAAGTTACTCAAATCACCTATATAAATTGCTACTACACGGAAAACAATGTATTAGGTGCCGATGAACATGTAAAGATGTAAGATACAGTCTGCGCTGTTAAAAAACATATTATCTTAAGTGGGAACATGAGACATAAGCTAAATGAGTTAACAGAGGTAGAAAGCAAGTGTTAGGGAATTTTAGAGGAAAGAGAATTGCTTCCAACTTTAGAAAAGAGAATGGCAGGGATATACAAGGGTTTGGAGAACCAAAGAGAAGCTGTATGAAGACTTTTTATTTCTATTCTTTCCTTTCTATATCTCTAGGGTTACCCATTCTCAAACTTTTTGATCTCAGGATTCCCAACACTCACCAAATTTATCAAGGACTCCAAATACCTTTTGTTTACATCATTATAAATATTAATATTTACTTATTAAAAATTACAACTAAGAAATTTTTAAAATATTTGCTTACTCCATTAAAAATAACAAAAATAATTTACAAAGTGACTATTCTTAAAATAGTAAAACATTATTTTAACCTGAAAGCTTAAATAATTTATAAAAATGGCATCTATAGTAAAAATTAACTGTATTACCCAAAATAAAAATATATGTATTTTTGCAAATCTCTTTAGAATGTCTAACTTAACAGAAAACAACTGAATTCTCCTCTCTTCTTCTGCAATCATGTGTTGTGATGTGTTGTTTT